>NW_027423024.1:6567569-6631225 GCF_048934315.1 Petromyzon marinus
GCCCGGGACCGCCCTGGAACGCCCTGGACCGGCCCGGGACCGCCCGGGACCGCCCGGGACCGCCCCGGACCGCCCGGACCGCCCCGGGCTGCCCGGGACCGCCCGGGACCGCCCGGGACCGCTCCGGACCGCCCGGGTCCGCCCGGGACCTCCCCGGACTGCCCGGGGACCGCCTGGGACCACCCCGGACCGCCCCGGACTGCCCAGGATCGCCCTAGACCGCCCGGGACCGCCCGGGACCGCCCGGGGACCGCCCGGGACCGCCCTGGACCGCCCGGGAGCGCCCGGGACCGCCCGGGACCGCCCGGGACCGCCCGGAACCGCCCCGGACCACCCGGGACTGCCCGGGACCGCCCGAGACCGCCCGGGACCGCCCGGGACCGCCCGAGACAGCCGGGACCGCCCGGGACCGCCCGGGACCGCCCCGGACCGCCCCGGACCGCCCGGACCGCCCGGTACCGCCCGGGACCGCCCCGGACCGCCCGGGACCGCCCGTGACCGCCCGGGACCGCCCGGGACCGCCTGGACCGCCCGGGACCGCCCGGGACTGCCTCGGACCACCCGGGATCGCCCGGGACCGCGCGAGACCGCCCGGGACCGCCTGGCACCACCCGGGACCGCCCGGGACCGCCGGGGACCGCTCCGGACCGCCCCGGACCGCCAGGGACCGCCCGGGACCGCCCGGGACCGCCCCAGACCACCCGAGATCGCCCGGGACCGCCCGGGACCGCCCGGGACCGCCCGCGACCGCCCGGGACCGCCCTGGACCGCCCGGGACCGCCCTGGAACGCCCGGGACCGCGCGGGACCGCCTGGGACCGCCCGGGACCGCCCGGGACTGCCCGGGACCGCCCGGGACCGTCCGGACCGTCTGGGACTGCCCGGGACCACACGGGACCGCCCGGGACGGCCCCGGACCGCCCGGGACGGCCCGGGACCGCCCCGGACCGCCCGGGACCGCCTGGGACTGCCACGGACCAGCCGGGATCGCCCGTGACCGCCCGGGACCGCCCGGGACCGCCGGGGACCGCCCGGGACCGCCCCGGACCGCCCGGGACCGCCCGGGACCGCTCGGGACCGCCCCGGACCGCCCGGGACCGCCCGGGACCGCCCGGGACCGCCCCGGACCACCCGAGATCGCCCGGGACCGCCCGGGACCGCCGGGGACCGCCCGCGACCGCCCGGGACCGCCCTGGACCGCCCGGGACCGCCCTGGAACGTCCGGGACCGCGCAGGACCGCCCGGGACCGCCCGGGACCGCCCGGGACTGCCCGGGACCGCCCGGGACCGTCCGGACCGGTCTGGGACCGCCCGGGACCACACAGGACCGCCCGGGACGGCCCCGGACCGCCCGGGACCGCCTGGGACCGCCCCGGACCGCCCGGGACCGCCCGGGACCGCCCTGGAACGCCCGGGACCGTCCGGGACCGGCCCGGACCGCCCGGGACCGCCCCGGACCGCCCGGGACCGCCCCGGGCTGCCCGGGACCGCCCGGGACCGCCCGGGACCGCTCCGGACCGCCCGGGTCCGCCCGGGACCTCCCCGGACTGCCCGGGACCGCCTGGGACCACCCCGGACCGCCCCGGACTGCCCAGGATCGCCCCGGACCGCCCGGGACCGCCCGGGACCGCCCGGGACCGCCCGGGACCGCCCCGGACCGCCCGGGAGCGCCCGGGACCGCCCGGACCGCCCGGGACCGCCCGGAACCGCCCGGACCACCCGGGACTGCCGGACCGCCCGAGACCGCCCGGGACCGCCCGGGACCGCCCGAGACAGCCGGGACCGCCCGGGACCGCCCGGGACCGCCCCGGACCGCCCCGGACCGCCCGGACCGCCCGGTACCGCCCGGGACCGCCCCGGACCGCCCGGGACCGCCCGTGACCGCCCGGGACCGCCCGGGACCGCCCTGGACCGCCCGGGACCGCCCGGGACTGCCTCGGACCACCCGGGATCGCCCGGGACCGCGCGAGACCGCCCGGGACTGCCTGGCCCAACCGGGACCACCCGGGACCGCCGGGGACCGCTCCGGACCGCCCCGGACCGCCCGGGACCGCCCGGGACCGCCCGGGACCGCCCCAGACCACCCGAGATCGCCCGGGACCGCCCGGGACCGCCCGGGACCGCCCGCGACCGCCCGGGACCGCCCTGGACCGCCCGGGACCGCCCTGGAACGCCCGGGACCGCGCGGGACCGCCTGGGACCGCCCGGGACCGCCCGGGACTGCCCGGGACCGCCCGGGACCGTCCGGACCGTCTGGGACTGCCCGGGACCACACGGGACCGCCCGGGACGGCCCCGGACCGCCCGGGACGGCCCGGGACCGCCCCGGACCGCCCGGGACCGCCTGGGACTGCCACGGACCAGTCGGGATCGCCCGTGACCGCCCGGGACCGCCCGGGACCGCCGGGGACCGCCCGAGACCGCCCCGGACCGCCCGGGACCGCCCGGGACCGCCCGGGACCGCCCGGGACCACACGGGACCGCCCTGGACCGCCCCGGACCGCCCGGGACCGCTCGGGACCGCCCCGGACCGCCCGGGACCGCCCGGGACCGCCCGGGACCGCCCCGGACCACCCGAGATCGCCCGGGACCGCCCGGGACCGCCGGGGACCGCCCGTGACCGCCCGGGACCGCCCTGGGACCGCCCGGGACCGCCCTGGAATGCCCGGGACCGCGCAGGACCGCCCGGGACCGCCCGGGACCGCCCGGGACTGCCCGGGACCGCCCGGGACCGTCCGGACCGTCTGGGACCGCCCGGGACCACACAGGACCGCCCGGGACGGCCCCGGACCGCCCGGGACCGCCCGGGACCGCCCCGGACGCCCGGACCGCCCGGGACCGCCCCGGACCGCCCGGGACCACCCCGGACCGCCCGGGACCGCCCGGGACCGCCCGGGACCACCCGGGACCGCCCTGGACCGCCCGGGACCGCCCTGGAACGCCCTGGACCGCCCGGGACCGGCCCGGACCGCCCGGGACCGCCCCGGACCGCCCGGGACCACCCCGGGCTGCCCGGGACCGCCCGGGACCGCCCGGGACCGCCCGGACCGCCCGGGTCCGCCCGGGACCTCCCCGGACTGCCCGGGACCGCCTGGGACCGCCCCGGACCGCCCCGGACTGCCCAGGACCGCCCCGGACCGCCCGGGACCGCCCGGGATCGCCCGGGACCGCCCGGGACCGCCCGGACCGCCCGGGAGCGCCCGGGACCGCCCGGGACCGCCCGGGACCGCCCGGGACCGCCCGGGACCGCCCGGAACCGCCCCGGACCACCCGGGACTGCCCGGGACCGCCCGAGACCGCCCGGGACCGCCCGGGACCGCCCGAGACGGCCGGGACCGCCCGGGACCGCCCGGGACTGCCCGGGACCGCCCGAGACCGCCCGGGACCGCCCGGGACCGCCCGAGACAGCCGGGACCGCCCAGGACCGCCCGGGACCTCCCCGGACCGCCCCGGACCGCCCGGGACCGCCCGGGACTGCCTGGGACCGCCCGGAACCGCCCGGGACCGCCCCGGACCGCCCCGGACCGCCCGGGACTGCCCGGGACCGCCCGGGACCACCCCGGACCGCCCGGGACCGCGCCGGACCGCCCGGGACCGCCCGGGACCGCCCGGGACCGCCCGGGACCGCCCGGGACCGTCCGGGACCGCCCGGGACTGCCCTGGAACGCCCGGGACCGCCCGGAACCGCCCGGACCGTCACGGACCACCCGGGATCGCCCGGGACCGCCCGGGACCGCCCGGGACCGCCCGGGACCGCCCGGGACCACCCGGGACCGCCCCGGACCGCCCCGGACCGCCCGGGACCGCCCGGGACCGCCCCGGACCGCCCGGGACCGCCCGGGACCGCCCGGGTCCGCCCAGGACCGCCCGGGACCGCCCCAGACCGCCCCGGACCGCCTGCGACCGCCCGGGACCGCCCGGGACCGCCCGGGACCGCCCGGGACCGCCGGGACCGCCCGGACTGCCCGGGATCGCCCGGGACCGCCCAGGACCGGCCCGGACCGCCCCGGACCGCCCGGGACCGCCCGGGACCGCCCCGGACCGCCCAGGACTGCCCAGGACCACCCGGGACCGCCCAGGACCGCCCGGACCGCCCCAGACCGCCCCGGACCGCCTGCGACCGCCCGGGACCGCCCGGGACCGCCCGGGACTGCCCGGGACCGCCCTGGACCGCCCGGGACCGCCCCGGACTGCCCTGGAACGCCCGGACCGCCCGCGACCGGCCCGGACCGCCCGGGACCGCCCCGGACTGCCCGGGATCGCCCGGGACCGCCCGGGACCGCCCGGACCGCCCGGGACCGCCTGGGACCGCCCCGGACTGCCCGGGACCGCCCGGGACCGCCCAGGACCGCCCCGGACCGCCAGGGACCGCCCAGGACCGCCCCGGACCGCCCCGGACTGCCCGAGACCGCCCAAGACCGCCCGGAACCGCCCGGGATCGCCCGGACCGCCCGGAACCGCCCGGGACCGCCCGAGACCGCCTGGGACCGCCCGGGACCGCCCGGGACCGCCCGGGACCGCCCCGGACCGCCCGGGACCGCCGTGGACCGCCCGGGACCGCCGGGGACCGCCCGGGACCGCCCGGGACCGCCCGTGACCGCCCCGGACCGCCCCGGACCGCCCGGGACCGCCTCGGACCACCCGGGACCGCCCGGGACCGCCCGGGACCGCCCCGGACCGCCCTGGACCGCCCGGGACCGCCCGGGACCTCCGGGGACCGCTCTGGACCGCCCGGACCGCCCGGGACCGCCCGGGACCGCCCGGGACCGGCCCGGACCGCCCGGGACCGCCCGGGACCGCCACAGACCACCCGGGATCGCCCGGGACCGCCCGGGACCGCCCGGGACCGCCCTGGACCGCCCGGGACCGCCCCGGACCGCCCGGGACCACCTGGGACCGCCCCGGACTGCCAGGACCACCCGGGACCGCCCCAGACCGCCCCGGACCGCCCGGGACCGCCCGGGACTGCCCGGGACCGCCTGGGACCGCCCCGGACCGCCCGGGACCGCCCTGGAACGCCCGGGACCGCCCCGGACCGACCGGGACCGCCCGGGACCGCCCGGAACCGCCCGGGACCGCCCGGGACCGCCCAGGACCGCCCCTGACCGCCCGGGACCGCCCGGGACCACCCTGGACCGCCCGGGACCGCCCGAGACTGCCTCGGACCACCCGGGATCGCCCGGGACCGCCCGAGACCGCCCGGGACCGCCTGGCACCGCCCGGGACCGCCCGGGACCGCCGGGGACCGCTCCGGACCGCCCCGGACCGCCCGGAACCGCCCGGGACCGCCCCGGACCACCCGAGATCGCCCGGGACCGCCCGGGACCGCCCGGGACCGCCGCGACCGCCCGGGACCGCCCTGGACCGCCCGGGACCGCCCTGGAACGCCCGGGACCGCGCGGGACCGCCTGGGACCGCCCGGGACCGCCCGGGACTGCCCGGGACCGCCCCGGACCGTCCGGACCGTCTGGGACTGCCCGGGACCACACGGGACCGCCCGGGACGGCCCCGGACCGCCCGGGACCGCCCGGGACCGCCCCGGACCGCCCGGGACCGCCTGGGACCGCCACGGACCACCCGGGATCACCCGTGACCGCCCGGGACCGCCCGGGACCGCCGGGGACTGCCCGGGACCGCCCCGGACCGCCCGGGACCGCCCGGGACCGCCCGGGACCGCCCGGGACCAGACGGGACCGCCCGGGACCGCCCCGGACCGCCCGGGACCCGCTCGGGACCGCCCCGGACCGCCCGGGACCGCCCGGACCGCCCGGGACCGCCCCGGACCACCCGAGATCGCCCGGGACCGCCCGGGACCGCCGGGGACCGACCGCGACCGCCCGGGACCGCCCTGGACCGCCTGGGACCGCCCTGGAATGCCCGGGACCGCGCAGGACCGCCCGGGACCGCCCGGGACCGCCCGGGACTGCCCGGGACCGCCCGGGACCGTCCGGACCGTCTGGGACTGCCCGGGACCACACAGGACCGCCCGGGACGGCCCCGGACCGCCCGGGACCGCCTGGGACCGCCCCGGACCGCCCGGGACCGCCCGGGACCGGCCCTGGAACGCCCCTGGACCGCCCGGGACCGGCCCGGGACCGCCCGGACCCCCGGGACCGCCCGGGACCGCCCGGGACCGCCCCCGGGCTGCCCGGGACCGCCCGGGACCGCCCGGGACCGCCCCGGACCGCCCGGGTCCGCCCGGGACCTCCCCGGACTGCCCGGGACCGCCTGAGACCGCCCCGGACCGCCCCGGACCTGCCCAGGATCGCCCCGGACCGCCCGGGACCGCCCGGGACCGCCCGGGACCGCCCGGGACCGCCCGGACCGCCCGGGAGTGCCCGGACCGCCCGGGACCGGGCCCGGGACCGCCCGGGACCGCCCGGGACCGCCCGGAACCGCCCCGGACCACCCGGGACTGCCCGGGACCGCCCGAGACCGCCCGGGACCGCCCGGGTCCGCCCGAGACAGCCGGGACCGACCGGGACCGCCCGGGACCGCCCCGGACCGCCCCGGACCGCCCGGGACCGCCCGGGACCGCCTGGGACCGCCCGGGACCGCCCGGGACCGCCCCGGACCGCCCCGGACCGCCCAGGACCGCCCGGGACCGCCCGGGACCGCCCCGGACCACCCGAGATCGCCCGGGACCGCCCGGGACCGCCCGGGACCGCCCGCGACCGCCCGGGACCGCCCTGGACCGCCCGGGTCCGCCCTGGAACGCCCGGGACCGCGCGGGACCGCCTGGGACCGCCCGGGACCGCCCGGGACTGCCCGGGACCGCCCGGGACCGTCCGGACCGTCTGGGACTGCCCGGGACCACACGGGACCGCCCGGGACCGCCCCGGACCGCCCGGGACCGCCTGGGACCGCCACGGACCACCCGGGATCGCCCGTGACCGCCCGGGACCGCCCGGGACCGCCGGGGACCGCCCGGGACCGCCCCGGACCGCCCGGGACTGCCCGGGACCGCCCGGGACCGCCCGGGACCACACTGGACCGCCCTGGACCGCCCCGTACCGCCCGGGACCGCTCGGGACCGCCCCGGACCGCCCGGGACCGCCCGGGACCGCCCGGGACCGCCCCGGACCACCCGAGATCGCCCAGGACCGCCCGGGACCGCCGGGGACCGCCCGCGACCGCCCGGGACCGCCCTGGACCGCCCGGGACCGCCCTGGAACGCCCGGGACCGCGCAGGACCGCCCGGGACCGCCCGGGACCGCCCGGGACTGCCCGGGACCGCCCGGGACCGTCCGGACCGTCTGGGACCGCCCGGGACCACACAGGACCGCCCGGGACGGCCCCGGACTGCCCGGGACCGCCCGGGACCGCCCCGGACCGCCCGGGACCGCCCGGGACCGCCCCGGACCGCCCGGGACCACCCCGGACCGCACGGGACCGCCCGGGACCGCCCGGGACCACCCGGGACCGCCCTGGACCGCCCGGGACCGCCCTGGAACGCCCTGGACCGCCCGGGACCGGCCCGGACCGCCCGGGACCGCCCCGGACCGCCCGGGACCACCCCGGGCTGCCCGGGACCGCCCGGGACCGCCCGGGACCGCCCCGGACCGCCCGGGTCCGCCCGGGACCTCCCCGGACTGCCCGGGACCGCCTGGGACCGCCCCGGACCGCCCCGGACTGCCCAGGACCGCCCCGGACCGCCCGGGACCGCCCGGGACCGCCCGGGACCGCCCGGGACCGCCCCGGACCGCCCGGGAGCGCCCGGGACGGCCCGGGACCGCCCGGGACCGCCCGGGACCGCCCGGGACCGCCCGGAACCGCCCCGGACCACCCGGGACTGCCCGGGACCGCCCGAGACCGCCCGGGACCGCCCGGGACCGCCCGAGACAGCCGGGACCGCCCGGGACCGCCCGGGACCGCCCCGGACCGCCCCGGACCGCCCGGGACCGCCCGGGACCGCCTGGGACCGCCCGGAACCGCCCGGGACCGCCCCGGACCGCCCCGGACCGCCCGGGACTTCCCGGGACCGCCCGGGACCGCCCCGGACCGCCCGGGACCGCGCCGGACCGCCCGGGACCGCCCGGGACCGCCCGGGACCGCCCGGGACCGTCCGGGACCGCCCGGGACCGCCCTGGAACGCCCGGGACCGCCCGGAACCGCCCGGACCGTCACGGACCACCCGGGATCGCCCGGGACCGCCCGGGACCGCCCGGGACCGCCCGGGACCGCCCGGGACCACCCGGGACCGCCCTGGACCGCCCCGGACCGCCCGGGACCGCCCGGGACTGCCCCGGACCGCCCGGGACCGCCCGGGACCGCCCGGGTCCGCCCAGGACCGCCCGGGACCGCCCCAGACCGCCCCGGACCGCCTGCGACCGCCCGGGACCGCCCGGGACCGCCCGGGACCGCCCGGGACCGCCCCGGACCGCCCGGGACCGCCCCGGACTGCCCGGGATCGCCCGGGACCGCCCGGGACCGGCCCGGACCGCCCCGGACTGCCCGGGACCGCCCGGGACCGCCCCGGACCGCCCAGGATCGCCCGGGACCGCCCGGGACCGCCCAGGACCGCCCGGGACCGCCCCAGACCGCCCCGGACCGCCTGCGACCGCCCGGGACCGCCCGGGACCGCCCGGGACCGCCCGGGACCGCCCTGGACCGCCCGGGACCGCCCCGGACTGCCCTGGAACGCCCCGGACCGCCCGGGACCGGCCCGGACCGCCCGGGACCGCCCCGGACTGCCCGGGATCGCCCGGGACCGCCCGGGACCGCCCTGGACCGCCCGGGACCGCCTGGGACCGCCCCGGACTGCCCGGGACCGCCCGGGACCGCCCGGGACCGCCCGGGACCGCCCGAGACCGCCTGGGAGCACCCGGGACCGCCCGGGACCGCCCGGGACCGCCCCGGACCGCCCGGGTCCGCCGTGGACCGCCCGGGACCGCCGGGGACCGCCCGGGACCGCCCGGGACCGCCCGTGACCGCCCCGGACCGCCCCGGACGGCCCGGCACCGCCTCGGACCACCCGGGACCGCCCGGGACCGCCCGGGACCGCCCCAGACCGCCCCGGACCGCACGGGACCGCCCGGGACCTCCGGGGACCGCTCCGGACCGCCCGGGACCGCCCGGGACCGCCCGGGACCGGCCCGGGACCGGCCCGGACCGCCCGGGACCGCCCGGGACCGCCACGGACCACCCGGGATCGCCCGGGACCGCCCGGGACCGCCCGGGACCGCCCGGGACCGCCCGGGACCGCCCCAGACCGCCCGGGACCGCCCGGGACCGCCCGGGACCGCCCGGGACCGCCCCGGACCGCCCCGGACCGACCGGGACCGCCCGCGACCGCCCGGGACCGCCCGGGACCGCCCGGGACCGCCCCGGACCCGCGCGGGACCGCCCCGGACCGCCCGGGACCGCCCGGGACCGCCCGATACCGCCCGGGACCGCCCGGGACCGCCCGGGACCGCCCTGGAACGCCCCGGACCGCCCAGGACTGGTCCGGACCGCCCGGGACCGCCCCGGACCGCCCGGGACCGCCCCGGACTGCCCGTGACCGCCCTGGACCGCCCGGGACTGCCCCGGACCGCCCGGGACCGCCCGGGACCACCCCGGACTGCCCGGGACCGCCCGGGACCGCCCCAGACCGCCCCGGACCGCCCGGGACCGCCCAGGACTGCCCGGGACCGCCTGGGACCGCCCCAGACTGCCCGGGACCGCCCTGAAACGCCCGGGACCGCCCCGGACCGACCGGGACCACCCGGGACCGCCCGGAACCGCCCGGGACCGCCCGGGACCGCCCAGGACCGCCCGTGACCGCCCGGGACCGCCCAGGACCGCCCTGGACCGCCCGGGACCGCCCGGGACTGCCTCGGACCACCCGGGATCGCCCGGGAACCGCCCGAGACCACCCGGGACCGCCTGGCACCGCCCGGGACCGCCCGGGACCGCCGGGGACCGCTCCGGACCGCCCCGGACCGCCCGGGACCGCCCGGGACCGCCCGGGACCGCCCCGGACCACCCGAGATCGCCCGGGACCGCCCGGGACCGCCCGGGACCGCCCGCGACCGCCCGGGACCGCCCTGCACCACCCGGGACCGCCCTGGAATGCCCGGGACCGCGCGGGACCGCCCGGGACCGCCCGGGACCGCCCGGGACTGCCCGGGACCGCCAGGGACCGTCCGGACCGTCTGGGACTGCCTGGGACCACACGGGACCGCCCGGGACGGCCCCGGACCGCCCGGGACGGCCCCGGACCGCCCGGGACCGCCCGGGACCGCCCCGGACCGCCCGGGACCGCCTGGGACCGCCCCGGACCACCCGGGATCACCCGTGACCTCCCGGGACCGCCCGGGACCGCCCGGGACCGCCCGGGACTGCCCGGGACTGCCCGGGACCGCCCGGGACCGCCCCGGACCGCCGGGGACCGCCCGGGACCGCCCGGGACCGCCCGGGACCACACGGGACCGCCCGGGACCGCCCGGGACCGCCCCGGACGCCCGGGACTGCTCGGGACCGCCCCGGACCGCCCGGGACCGCCCGGGACCGCCCGGGACCGCCCCGGACCACCCGAGATCGCCCGGGAACGCCCGGGACCGCCCGGGACCGCCCGCGACCGCCCGGGACCGCCCTGGACCGCCCGGGACCGCCCTGGAACGCCCGGGATTGCGCAGGACCGCCCGGGACCGCCCGGGACCGCCCCGGACTGCCCGGGACCGCCCGGGACCGTCCGGACCGTCTGGGACCGCCCGGGACCACACAGGACCGCCCGGGACGGCCCTGGACCGCTCGGGACCGCCCGGACCGCCCGGGACCGCCCGGGACCGCCCGGGACCACACGGGACTGCCCGGGACCGCCCTGGACCGCCCGGGACCGCTCGGGACCGCCCCGGACCGCCCGGGACCGCCCGGGACCGCCCCGGAGCACCCGGGACCGCCCCGGACCGCCCCGGACCGCCCGGGACCGCCCGGGACCGCCCCGGACCGCCCGGGACCGCCCGGGACCGCCCGGGTCCGCCCAGGACCGCCCGGGACCGCCCCAGACCGCCCCGGACCGCCTGCGACCGCCCGGGACCGCCCGGGACTGCCCGGGACCGCCCGGGACCGCCCTGGACCGCCCGGGACCGCCCCGGACTGCCCGGGATCGCCCGGGACCGCCCGGGACCGGCCCGGACCGCCCCGGACCGCCCGGTACCGCCCGGGACCGCCCCGGACCGCCCGGGACCGCCCGTGACCGCCCGGGACTGCCCGGGACCGCCCGTGACCGCCCGTGACCGCTCCGGACCGCCCCGGACCGCCCCGGACCACCCGAGATCGCCCGGGACCGCCCGGGACCGCCCGGGACCGCCCGCGACCGCCCGGGACCGCCCTGGACCGCCCGGGACCGCCCTGGAACGCCCGGGACCGCGCGGGACCGCCTGGGACCGCCCGGGACCGCCCGGGACTGCCCGGGACCGCCCGGGACCGTCCGGACCGTCTGGGACTGCCCGGGACCACACGGGACCGCCCGGGACGGCCCCGGACCGCCCGGGACCGCCCGGGGACCGCCCCGGACCGCCCGGGACCGCCTGGGACCGCCACGGACCACCCGGGATCGCCCGTGACCGCCCGGGACCGCCCGGGACCGCCGGGGACCGCCCGGGACCGCCCCGGACCGCCCGGGACCGCCCGGGACCGCCCGGGACCGCCCGGGACCACACGGGACCGCCCTGGACCGCCCCGGACCGCCCGGGACCGCTCGGGACCGCCCTGGACCGCCCGGGACCGCCCGGGACCGCCCGGGACCGCCCCGGACCACCCGAGATCGCCCGGGACCGCCCGGGACCGCCGGGGACCGCCCGCGACCGCCCGGGACCGCCCTGGACCGCCCGGGACCGCCCTGGAACGCCCGGGACCGCGCAGGACCGCCCGGGACCGCCCGGGACCGCCCGGGACTGCCCGGGACCGCCCTGGACCGTCCGGACCGTCTGGGACCGCCCGGGACCACACAGGACCGCCCGGGACGGCCCCGGACCGCCTGGGACCGCCCGGGACCGCCCCGGACCGCCCGGGACCGCCCGGGACCGCCCCGGACCGCCCGGGATCACCCCGGACCGCCCGGGACCGCCCGGGACCGCCCGGGACCACCCGGGACCGCCCTGGACCGCCCGGGACCGCCCTGGAACGCCCTGGACCGCCCGGGACCGGCCCGGACCGCCCGGGACCGCCCCGGACCGCCCGGGACCACCCCGGGCTGCCCGGGACCGCCCGGGACCGCCCGGGACCGCCCCGGACCGCCCGGGTCCGCCCGGGACCTCCCTGGACTGCCCGGGACCGCCTGGGACCGCCCCGGACCGCCCCGGACTGCCCAGGACCGCCCTGGACCGCCCGGGACCGCCCGGGACCGCCCGGGACCGCCCCGGACCACCCGAGATCGCCCGGGACCGCCCGGGACCGCCGGGGACCGCCCGCGACCGCCCGGGACCGCCCTGGACCGCCCGGGACCGCCCTGGAACGCCCGGGACCGCGCAGGACCGCCCGGGACCGCCCGGGACCGCCCGGGACTGCCCGGGACCGCCCTGGACCGTCCGGACCGTCTGGGACCGCCCGGGACCACACAGGACCGCCCGGGACGGCCCCGGACCGCCTGGGACCGCCCGGGACCGCCCCGGACCGCCCGGGACCGCCCGGGACCGCCCCGGACCGCCCGGGATCACCCCGGACCGCCCGGGACGCCCGGGACCGCCCGGGACCACCCGGGACCGCCCTGGACCGCCCGGGACCGCCCTGGAACGCCCTGGACCGCCCGGGACCGGCCCGGACCGCCCGGGACCGCCCCGGACCGCCCGGGACCACCCCGGGCTGCCCGGGACCGCCCGGGACCGCCCGGGACCGCCCCGGACCGCCCGGGTCCGCCCGGGACCTCCCTGGACTGCCCGGGACGCCTGGGACCGCCCCGGACCGCCCCGGACTGCCCAGGACCGCCCGGACCGCCCGGGACCGCCCGGGACCGCCCGGGACCGCCCGGGACCGCCCCGGACCGCCTGGGAGCGCCCGGGACCGCCCAGACCGCCCGGGACCGCCCGGGACCGCCCGGAACCGCCCCGGACCACCCGGGACTGCCCGGGACCGCCCGAGACCGCCCGGGACCGCCCGGGACCGCCCGAGACAGCCGGGACCGCCCGGGACCGCCGGGACCGCCCCGGACCGCCCCGGACCGCCCGGGACCGCCCGGGACCGCCTGGGACCGCCCGGAACCGCCCGGGACCGCCCCGGACCGCCCCGGACCGCCCGGGACTGCCCGGGACCGCCCGGGACCGCCCCGGACCGCCCGGGACCGCGCCGGACCACCCGGGACCGCCCGGGACCGCCCGGGACCGCCCGGGACCGCCCGGGACCGTCCGGGACCGCCCGGGACCGCCCTGGAACGCCCGGGACCGCCCGGAACCGCCCGGACCGTCACGGACCACCCGGGATCGCCCGGGACCGCCCGGGACCGCCCGGGACCGCCCGGGACCGCCCGGGACCACCCGGGACCGCCCCGGACCGCCCCGGACCGCCCGGGACCGCCCGGGACCGCCCCGGACCGCCCGGGACCGCCCGTGACCGCCCGGGTCCGCCCAGGACCGCCCGGGACCGCCCCAGACCGCCCCGGACCGCCTGCGACCGCCCGGGACCGCCCGGACCGCCCGGGACCGCCCGGGACCGCCCCGGACCGCCCGGGACCGCCCCGGACTGCCCGGGATCGCCCGGGACCGCCCGGGACCGGCCCGGACCGCCCCGGACCGCCCGGGACCGCCCGGGACCGCCCCGGACAGCCCAGGACCGCCCGGGACCGCCCGGGACCGCCCAGGACCGCCCGGGACCGCCCCAGACCGCCCCGGACCGCCCGGGACCGCCCAGGACTGCCCGGGACCGCCTGGGACCGCCCCGGACTGCCCGGGACCGCCCTGGAACGCCCGGGACCGCCCCGGACCGACCGGGACCGCCCGGGACCGCCCGGAACCGCCCGGGACCGCAAGGGACCGCCCAGGACCGCCCGTGACCGCCCGGGACCGCCCGGGACCGCCCTGGACCGCCCGGGACCGCCCGGGACTGCCTCGGACCACCCGGATCGCCCGGGACCGCCCGAGACCACCCGGGACCGCCTGGCACCGCCCGGGACCGCCCGGGACCGCCGGGGACCGCTCCGGACCGCGCCGGACCGCCCGGGACCGCCCGGGACCGCCCGGACCGCCCCGGACCACCCGAGATCGCCCGGGACCGCCCGGGACCGCCCGGGACCGCCCGCGACCGCCCGGGACCGCCCTGCACCACCCGGGACCGCCCTGGAATGCCCGGGACCGCGCGGGACCGCCCGGGACCGCCCGGGACCGCCCGGGACTGCCCGGGACCGCCAGGACCGTCCGGACCGTCAGGGACTGCCTGGGACCACACGGGACCGCCCGGGACGGCCCCGGACCGCCCGGGACCGCCCGGGACCGCCCCGGACTGCCCGGGACCGCCTGGGACCGCCCCGGACCACCCGGGATCGCCCGTGACCGCCCGGGACCGCCCGGGACCGCCCGGACCCGCCCGGGACCGCCGGGACTGCCCGGGACTGCCCGGGACCGCCTGGGACCGCCCCGGACCGCCGGGGACCGCCCGGGACCGCCCGGGACCGCCCGGGACCACACGGGACCGCCCGGGACCGCCCCGGACCGCCCGGGACTGCTCGGGACCGCCCCGGACCGCCCGGGACCGCCCGGGACCGCCCGGGACCGCCCCGGACCACCCGAGATCACCCGGGAACGCCCGGGACCGCCCAGGACCGCCCGCGACCGCCCGGGACCGCCCTGGACCGCCCGGGACCGCCCTGGAACGCCCGGGATTGCGCAGGACCGCCCGGGACCGCCCGGGACCGCCCCGGACTGCCCGGGACGCCCAGGACCGTCCGGACCGTCTGGGACAGCCCGGGACCACACAGGACCGCCCGGGACGGCCCCGACCGCCCGGGACCGCCCGGGACCGCCCGGGACCGCCCGGGACCGCCCGGGACCGCCCGGGACCGCCCGGACCGCCCGGGACCGCCCAGGACCGCCCGGGACCGCCCGGGACCACACGGGACTGCCCGGGACCGCCCTGGACCGCCCGGGACCGCTCGGGACCGCCCCAGACCCGCCGGGACCGCCCGGGACCGCCCGGAGCACCCGGGATCGCCCGTGACCGCCCGGGACCGCCCGGGACCGCCCGGGACCGCCCGGGACCGCCCGGGACCGCCCTGGACCGCCCGGGACCGCCCCGGACCGCCCAGGACCGCCCGGGACCGCCCGGGACCGCCCCGGACCGCCCGGGACCGCCCGGGACCGCCCCGGACCGCCCGGGACTGCCCCGGACCGCCCGGGACCGCCCCGGACCGCCCGGGACCGCCCGGGACCGCCCGAGACCGCCCGGGACCGCCCGGGACCACCCGGGACCGCCCTGGACCGCCCGGGACCGCCCTGGAACGCCCCGGACCGCCCGGGACCGGCCCGGACTGCCCGGGACCGCCCCGGACCGCCCGGGACCGCCCCGGGCTGCCCGGGACCGCCCGGACCGCCCGGGACCGCCCCGGACTGCCCGGGTCCGCCCGGGACCGCCCCGGACTGCCCGGGACCGCCCGGGACCGCCCCGGACCGCCCCGGACTGCCCAGGACCGCCCCGGACCGCCCGGGACCGCCCGGGACCGCCCCGGACCGCCCCGGACCGCCCGGGACCACCCAGGACCGCCCGGGACCGCCCGGGCCCGCCCCGGACCGCCCGGGACCGCGCCGGACCGCCCGGGACCGCCCGGGACCGCCCGGACTGCCCGGGAACGCCCGGGACCGTCCGGGACCGCCCGGGACCGCCCTGGAACGCCCGGGACCGCCTGGGACCCGCCAGGACCGTCTGGGACCGCCCGGGACCACACGGGACCGCCCGGGACCGCCCCAGACCGCCCGGGACCGCCCGGGACTGCCCGGGACCGCCCGGGACCGCCCGGGACCGCCCGGGACCGCCCGGGACCGCCCCGGACCGCCCGGGACCGCCCCGGACCGCCCGGGACCGCCCAGGACCGCCCGGGACCGCCTGGGACCGCCCGGGACCACACGGGACCGCCCGGGACCGCCCCGGACCGCCCGGGACCGCCCGGGACCGCCCCGGACCGCCCGCGACCGCCCGGGACCGCCACGGACCACCCAGGATCGCCCGGGACCGCCCAGGACCGCCTGGGACCGCCCGGGACCGCCCGGGACCACCCGGGACCGCCCCGGACCGCCCCGGACCGCCCCGGACCGCCCGGACCGCCCGGGACCGCCCCGGACCGCCCGGGACCGCCCAGGACCGCCCGGGACCGCCTAGGACCGCCCGGGACCGCCCCGGACCGCCCTGGACCGCCTGGGACCGCCCGGGACCGCCCGGGACCACCCCGGACCGCCCCGGACCGCCCCGGACCACCCGGGACCGCCCGGGACTGCCCGGGACCGCCCCGGACCGCCCGGGACCGCCCAGGACCGCCCGTGACCGCCTAGGACCGCCCGGGACCGCCCCGGACCGCCCCGGACCGCCTGGGACCGCCCGGGACCGCCCGGGACCCCCTGGGACCGCCCGGGACCGCCCTGGACCGCCCGGGACCGCCCTGGAATGCCCCGGACCGCCGGACCGGCCCGGACCGCCCGGGACCGCCCCGGACTGCCCGGGACCGCCCCGACTGCCCGGGATCGCCCGGACCGCCCGGGACCGCCCCGGACCGCCCGGGACCGCCCGGGACCGCCCCAGACCGCCCGGGACCACCCTGGACCGCCCGGGACCGCCCGGGACCGCCCGGGACCGCCCGGAACCGCCCCGAACCGCCCCGGACCGCCCGGGACCGCCTCGGACCACGCGGGACCACCCGGGACCGCCCGGGACCGCCCCGGACCGCCCCGGACCGCCCCGGACCGCCCGGGACCGCCCAGGACCGCCGGGGACCGCTCCGGACCGCCCGGGACCGCTCCGGACCGCCAGGGACCGCCCGGGACCGCCCTGGACCGCCCCGGACCGCCCGGGACCGCCTCGGACCACCCGGGACCGCCCGGGACCGCCCGGGACCGCCCGGGACCGCCCGGGACCGCCCGGGACCGCCCGGGACCGCCCGGACCACCCGGGACCGCCCCGGACCGCCCGGGACCGCCCAGGACTGCCCGGGACCGCCTGGGACCGCCCGGGACCACACGTGACCGCCTGGGACCGCCCCGGACCGCCCGGGACCGCCCGGGACCGCCCCGGACCGCCCGGGACCGCCCGGGACCGCCACGGACCACCCGGGACCGCCCGGGACCACCCGGGACCGCCCGGGACCGCCCGGGACCGCCCGGGACCACCCGGGACCGCCCCGGACCGCCCCGGACCGCCCGGGACCGCCCGGGACCGCCCCGGACCGCCCGGGACCGCCCGGGACCGCCCGGGACCGCCCAGGACCGCCCGGGACCGCCCCGGACCGCCCCGGACCGCCCTGGGACCGCCTGGGACAGCCCGGGACCGCCCGGGACCGCCCGGGACCGCCCCGGACCGCCCCGGACCGCCCCCGGACCGCCCGGGACCGCCCCGGACGGCCCGGGACCGCCTGGGACCGCCCGGGACTGCCCTGGACCACCCAAGATCGCCCGGGACTGCCCGGGACCGCCCGGGACCGCCCGGGACCGCCCTGGACCGCCCGCGACCGCCCTGGACCGCCCTGGACCGCCCGGGACCGCCCGGGACCGCCCAGGACCGCCCCGGACCGCCCCGGACCGCCCCGGACCGCCCCGGACCGCCCGGGACCGCCCCGGACCGCCCGGGACCGCCTGGGACCGCCCAGGACCGCCCTGGACCACCCGAGATCGCCCCGGGACTGCCCGGGACCGCCCGGGACCGCCCGGGACCGCCCGGGACCACCCAGGACCGCCCTGGACCGCCCGGGACCGCCCTGGAACGCCCCGGACCGCCCGGGACCGGCCCGGACCGCCCGGGACCGCCCCGGACCGCCCGGGAATGCCCCGGGCTGCCCGGGACCGCCCAGGACCACCCGGGACCGCCCCGGACCGCCCGGGTCCGCCCGGGACCGCCCCGGACTGCCCGGGACCGCCCGGGACCGCCCCGGACCGCCCCGGACTGCCCAGGACCGCCCGGGACGGCCCGGGACCGCCCTGGACCGCCCGGGACCGCCCGGGACCGCCCCGGACCGCCCGCGAGCGCCCCAGACCGCCCGGGACCGCCCGGGACCGCCCGGGACGGCCGGGACCGCCCGGGACCGCCCCGGACCACCGGGCCCGCCCGGGACCGCCCGAGACCGCCCGGGACCGCCCGGGACCGCCCGAGACAGCCGGGACCGCCCGGGACCGCCCGGGACCGCACCGGACCACCCCGGACCTCCCAGGACCGCCCGGGACCGCCCGGGACCGCCCGGGACCGCCCCGGACCGCCCCGGACTGCCCGGGACCGCCCGGGACCGCCAGGGACCGCCCGGGACCGCCCAGGACCGCCCGGGACCGCCTAGGACCGCCCGGGACCGCCCCGGACCGCCCTGGACCGCCTGGGACCGCCCGGGACCGCCCGGGACCACCCGGGACCGCCCCGGACCGCCCCGGACCACCCGGGACCGCCCGGGACCGCCCGGGACCGCCCCGGACCGCCCGGGACCGCCCAGGACCGCCCGTGACCGCCTAGGACCGCCCGGGACCGCCCCGGACCGCCCCGGACCGCCTGGGACCACCCGGGACTGCCCGGGACCCCCCGGGACCGCCCGGGACCGCCCTGGACCGCCCGGGACCGCCCTGGAATGCCCCGGACCGCCGGACCGGCCCGGACCGCCCGGGACCGCCCCGGACTGCCCGGGACCGCCCCGGACTGCCCGGGATCGCCCGGACCGCCCGGGACCGCCCCGGACCGCCCGGGACCGCCCGGGACCGCCCCAGACCGCCCGGGACCACCCTGGACCGCCCGGGACCGCCCGGGACCGCCCGGGACCGCCCGGAACCGCCCCCGAACCGCCCCGGACCGCCCGGGACCGCCTCGGACCACGCGGGACCACTCGGGACCGCCCGGGACCGCCCCGGACCGCCCCGGACCGCCCCGGACCGCCCGGGACCGCCCAGGACCGCCGGGGACCGCTCCGGACCGCCCGGGACCGCTCCGGACCGCCAGGGACCGCCCGGGACCGCCCTGGACCGCCCCGGACCGCCCGGGACCGCCTCGGACCACCCGGGACCGCCCGGGACCGCCCGGGACCGCCCCGGACCGCCCCGGACCGCCCGGGACCGCCTGGGACCGCGGGGACCGCTCCGGACCGCCCGGGACCGCTCCGGACCGCCCGGGACCGCCCGGGACCGCCCGGGACCGCCCGGGACCGCCCGGGACCGCCCCGGACCACCCGGGACCGCCCCGGACCGCCCGGGACCGCCCAGGACTGCCCGGGACCGCCTTGGACCGCCCGGGACCACACGTGACCGCCTGGGACCGCCCCGGACCGCCCGGGACCGCCCGGGACCGCCCCGGACCGCCCGGGACCGCCCGGGACCGCCACGGACCACCCGGGACCGCCCGGCACCGCCCGGGACCGCCCGGGACCGCCCGGGACCGCCCGGGACCACCCGGGACCGCCCCGGACCGCCCCGGACCGCCCGGGACCGCCCGGGACCGCCCCGGACCGCCCGGGACCGCCCGGGACCGCCCGGGACCGCCCAGGACCGCCCGGGACCGCCCCGGACCGCCCCGGACCGCCTGGGACCGCCTGGGACAGCCCGGGACCGCCCGGGACCGCCCGGGACCGCCCCGGACCGCCCCGGACCGCCCCGGACCGCCCGGGACCGCCCCGGACGGCCCGGGACCGCCTGGGACCGCCCGGGACTGCCCTGGACCACCCAAGATTGCCCGGGACTGCCCGGGACCGCCCGGGACCGCCCGGGACCGCCCTGGACCGCCCGCGACCGCCCTGGACCGCCCTGGACCGCCCGGGACCGCCCGGGACCGCCCAGGACCGCCCCGGACCGCCCCGGACCGCCCCGGACCGCCCCGGACTGCCCGGGACCGCCCCGGACGCCCGGGACCGCCTGGGACCGCCCAGGACCGCCCTGGACCACCCGAGATCGCCCGGGACTGCCCGGGACCGCCCGGGACCGCCCGGGACCGCCCGGGACCACCCGGGACCGCCCTGGACCGCCCGGGACCGCCCTGGAACGCCCCGACCGCCCGGGACCGGCCCGGACCGCCCGGGACCGCCCCGGGACCGCCCGGGAATGCCCCGGGCTGCCCGGGACCGCCCAGGACCACCCGGGACCGCCCCGGACCGCCCGGGTCCGCCCGGGACCGCCCCGGACTGCCCGGGACCGCCCGGGACCGCCCCGGACCGCCCCGGACTGCCCAGGACCGCCCGGGACCGCCCGGGACCGCCCCGGGACCGCCCGGGACCGCCCGGGACCGCCCCGGACCGCCCGCGAGCGCCCCAGACTGCCCGGGACCGCCCGGGACCGCCCGGGACGGCCCGGGACCGCCCGGGACCGCCCCGGACCACCCGGGCCCGCCCGGGACCGCCCGAGACCGCCCGGGACCGCCCGGGACCGCCCGAGACAGCCGGGACCGCCCGGGACCGCCCGGGACCGCACCGGACCACCCCGGACCGTCCCAGGACCGCCCGGGACCGCCCGGGACCGCCCGGGACCGCCCCGGACCGCCCCGGACCTGCCCGGGACCGCCCGGGACCGCCAGGGACCGCCCGGGACCGCCCCGGACCGCCCGGGACCGCCCCGGACCGCCCAGGACTGGTCCGGACCGCCCGGGACCGCCCCGGACCGCCCGGGACCGCCCCGGACTGCCCGTGACCGCCCTGGACCGCCCGGGACCGCCCCGGACCGCCCGGGACCGCCCGGGACCGCCCCGGACTGCCCGGGACCCGCCCGGGACCGCCCCAGACCGCCCCGGACCGCCCGGGACCGCCCAGGACTGCCCGGGACCGCCTGGGACCGCCCCGGACTGCCCGGGACCGCCCTGGAACGCCCGGGACCGCCCCGGACCGACCGGGACCGCCCGGGACCGCCCGGAACCGCCCGGGACCGCCCAGGACCGCCCTGGACCACCCGAGATCGCCCGGGACTGCCCCGGACTGCCCGGGACCGCCCGGGACCGCCAGGGACCGCCCGGGACCGCCCCGGACCGCCCGGACCGCCCCGGACCGCCCAGGACTGGTCCGGACCGCCCGGGACCGCCCCGGACCGCCCGGGACCGCCCCCGGACTGCCCGTGACCGCCCTGGACCCGCCCCGGGACCGCCCCGGACCGCCCGGGACCGCCCGGGACCGCCCCGGACTGCCCGGGACCCGCCCGGGACCGCCCCAGACGCCCCGGACCGCCCGGGACCGCCCAGGACTGCCCGGGACCGCCTGGGGACCGCCCCGGACTGCCCGGGACCGCCCTGGAACGCCCGGGACCGCCCCGGACTGACCGGGACCGCCCGGGACCGCCCGACCGCGCGGCGACCGCCCCGGGACCGCCCAGGACCGCCCGTAACCGCCCGGACCGCCGGGACCGCCCTGGACCGCCCGGGACCGCCCGGGACTGCCTCGGACCACCCGGGATCGCCCGGGTCCGCCCGAGACCACCCGGGACCGCCTGGCACCGCCCGGGACCGCCCGGGACCGCCGGGGACCGCTCCCGGACCGCCCGGACCGCCCGGGACCGCCCGGGACCGCCCGGGACCGCCCCGGACCACCCGAGATCGCCCGGACCGCCCGGGACCGCCCGGGACCGCCCGCGACCGCCCGGGACCGCCCTGCACCACCCTGACCGCCCTGGAATGCCCGGGACTGCGCGGGACCGCCCGGGACCGCCCGGGACCGCCCGGGACTGCCCGGGACCGCCAGGGACCGTCCGGACCGTCTGGGACTGCTGGGACCACACGGGACCGCCCCGGGACGGCCCCGGACCGCCCGGGACCGCCCGGGACCGCCCTGGACCGCCCGGGACCGCCTGGGACCGCCCGGACCACCCGGGATCGCCGGTGACCGCCCGGGACTGCCCGGGACCGCCCGGGACCACCCGGGACTGCCCGGGACTGCCCGGGACCGCCCGGGACCGCCCCGGACCGCCGGGGACCGCCCGGGACCGCCCGGGACCGCCCGGGACCACACGGGACCGCCCGGGACCGCCCCGGACCGCCCGGGACTGCTCGGGACCGCCCCGGACCGCCCGGGACCGCCCGGGACCGCCCGGGACCGCCCCGGACCACCCGAGATCGCCCCGGGAACGCCCGGGACCGCCCGGGACCGCCCGCGACCGCCCGGGACCGCCCTGGACCGCCCGGGACCGCCCTGGAACGCCCGGGATTGCGCAGGACCGCCCGGGACCGCCCGGGACCGCCCCGGACTGCCCGGGACCGCCCGGGACCGTCCGGACCGTCTGGGACCGCCCGGGACCACACAGGACCGCCCGGGACGGCCCCGGACCGCCCGGACCCCGGGACCGCCCGGGACCGCCCGGACCGCCCGGGACCGCCCGGGACCGCCCGGGACCGCCCCGGACCGCCCGGGACCGCCCAGGACCGCCCGGGACCGCCCCGGGACCACACGGGGACTGCCCGGGACCGCCCTGGACCGCCCGGGACCGCTCGGGACCGCCCCGGACCGCCCGGGACCGCCCGGGACCGCCCCGGAGCACCCGGGACCGCCCCGGACCGCCCCGGACCGCCCGGGACCGCCCGGGACCGCCCCGGACCGCCCGGGACCGCCCGGGACCGCCCGGGTCCGCCCAGGACCGCCCGGGACCGCCCAGACCGCCCCGGACCGCCTGCGACCGCCCGGGACCGCCCGGGACGCCCGGGACCGCCCGGGACCGCCCTGGACCGCCCGGGACCGCCCCGGACTGCCCGGGATCGCCCGGGACCGCCCGGGACCGGCCCGGACCGCCCCGGACCGCCCGGTACCGCCCGGGACCGCCCCGGACCGCCGGGACCGCCCGTGACCGCCCGGGACCGCCCGGGACCGCCCTGGACCGCCCGGGAAGGCCCGGGACTGCCTCGGACCACCCGGGATCGCCCGGGACCGCCCGAGACCGCCCGGGACCGCCTGGCACCAGCCGGGACCGCCCGGGGCCGCCGGGGACCGCTCCGGACCGCCCCGGACCGCCCGGGACCGCCCGGGACCGCCCGGGACCCGCCCCGGACCACCCGAGATCGCCCGGGACCGCCCGGGACCGCCCGGGACCGCCCGCGACCGCCCGGGACCGCCCTGGACCGCCCCGGGACCGCCCTGGAACGCCCGGGAAAAGCGCGGGACCGCCTGGGACCGCCCGGGACCGCCCGGGACTGCCCGGGACCGCCCGGGACCGTCCGGACCGTCTGGGACTGCCCGGGACCACACGGGACCGCCCGGGACGGCCCCGGACCGCCCGGGACCGCCCGGGACCGCCCCGGACCGCCCGGGACCGCCTGGGACCGCCACGGACCACCCGGGATCGCCCGTGACCGCCCGGGACCGCCCGGGACCGCCGGGGACCGCCCGGGACCGCCCCGGACCGCCCGGGACTGCCCGGGACCGCCCTGGACCGCCCCGGACCGCCCGGGACCGCTCGGGACCGCCCCGGACCGCCCGGGACCGCCCGGGACCGCCCGGGACCGCCCCGGACCACCCGAGATCGCCCGGGACCGCCCGGGACCGCCGGGGACCGCCCGCGACCGCCCGGGACCGCCCTGGACCGCCCGGGACCGCCCTGGAACGCCCGGGACCGCGCAGGACCGCCCGGGACCGCCCGGGACCGCCCGGGACTGCCCGGGACCGCCCGGACCGTCCGGACCGTCTGGGACCGCCCGGGACCACACAGGACCGCCCGGGACGGCCCCGGACCGCCCGGGACCGCCCGGGACCGCCCCGGACCGCCCGGGACCGCCCGGGACCGCCCCGGACCGCCCGGGACCACCCCGGACCGCCCGGGACCGCCCGGACCGCCCGGGACCACCCGGGACCGCCCTGGACCGCCCGGGACCGCCCTGGAACGCCCTGGACCGCCCGGGACCGGCCCGGACCGCCCGGGACCGCCCCGGACCGCCCGGACCACCCCGGGCTGCCCGGGACCGCCCGGGACCACCCAGGACCGCCCCGGACCGCCCGGGTCCACCCGGGACCTCCCCGGACTGCCCGGGACCGCCTGGGACCGCCCCGGACCGCCCCGGACTGCCCAGGACCGCCCCGGACCGCCGGGACCGCCCGGGACCGCCCGGGACCGCCCGGGACCGCCCGGGACCGCCCGGGACCGCCCGGGACCGCCCGGGACCGCCCGGGACCGCCCCGGACCCGCCCCGGGACCGCCCAGGACCAGCCCGGGACCGCCCGGGACCACACGGGACTGCCCGGGACCGCCCTGGACCGCCCGGGACCGCTCGGGACCGCCCCGGACCGGGACCGCCCGGGACCGCCCGGGACCGCCCCGGAGCACCCGGGATCGCCCGTGACCGCCCGGGACCGCCCGGGACCGCCCGGGACCGCCCGGGACCGCCCGGGACCGCCCTGGACCGCCCGGGACCGCCCCGGACCGCCCAGGACCGCCCGGGACCGCCCGGGACCGCCCCGGACCGCCCGGGACCGCCCGGGACCGCCCCGGACCGCCCGGGACCGCCCCGGACCGCCCGGGACCGCCCCGGACCGCCCGGGACCGCCCGGGACCGCCCGAGACCGCCCGGGAACGCCCGGGACCACCCGGGACCGCCCTGGACCGCCCGGGACCGCCCTGGAACGCCCCGGACCGCCCGGGACCGGCCCGGACTGCCCGGGACCGCCCGGACCGCCCGGGACCGCCCCGGGCTGCCCGGGACCGCCCGGGACCGCCCGGGAACCGCCCCGGACTGCCCGGGTCCGCCCGGGACCGCCCCGGACTGCCCGGGACCGCCCGGGACCGCCCCGGACCGCCCCGGACTGCCCAGGACCGCCCCGGACCGCCCTTGACCGCCCGGGACCGCCCGGGACCGCCCGGGACCGCCCGGGACCGCCCCGGACCGCCCGGGAGCGCCCGGGACCGCCCGGGACCGCCCGGGACCGCCCGGGACCGCCCGGGACTGCCCGGGCCCGCCCGGGACCGCCCGGGACCGCCCCGGACCACCCGGGACCGCCCGGGACCGCCTGAGACCGCTTGGGACCGCCCGGGACCGCCCGAGACAGCCGGGACCGCCCGGGACCGCCCGGGACCGCCCCGGACCGCCCCGGACCGCCCGGGACCACCCAGGACCCGCCCGGGACCGCCCGGGCCCGCCCCGGACCGCCCGGGACCGCGCCGGACCGCCCGGGACCGCCCGGGACCGCCCGGGACTGCCCGGGAACGCCCGGGACCGTCCGGGACCGCCCGAGACAGCCGGGACCGCCCGGGACCGCCCGGGACCGCCCCGGACCGCCCCGGACCGCCCGGGACCACCCAGGACCGCCCGGGACCGCCCGGGCCCTCCCCGGACCGCCCGGGACCGCGCCGACCGCCCGGGACCGCCCGGGACCGCCCGGGACTGCCCGGGAACGCCCGGGACCGTCCGGGACCGCCCGGGACCGCCCTGGACCGCCCGGGACCGCCCGGGACCGCACCGGACCACCCCGGACCGTCCCAGGACCGCCCGGGACCGCCCGGGACCGCCCGGGACCGCCCCGGACCGCCCGGACTGCCCGGGACCGCCCGGACCGCCAGGGACCGCCCGGGACCGCCCCGGACCGCCCGGGACCGCCCCGGACCGCCCAGGACTGGTCCGGACCGCCCGGGACCGCCCCGGACCGCCCGGGACCGCCCCGGACTGCCCGTGACCGCCCTGGACCGCCCGGGACCGCCCCGGACCGCCCGGGACCGCCCGGGACCGCCCCGGACTGCCCGGGACCGCCCGGGACCGCCCCAGACCGCCCCGGACCGCCCGGGACCGCCCAGGACTGCCCGGGACCGCCTGGGACCGCCCCGGACTGCCCGGACCGCCCTGGAACGCCCGGGACCGCCCGGACCGACCGGGACCCGCCCGGGACCGCCCGGAACCGCCCGGACCGCCCAGGACCGCCCTGGGACCACCCGAGATCGCCCGGGACTGCCCCGGACTGCCCGGGACCGCCCGGGACCGCCAGGGACCGCCCGGGACCGCCCCGGACCGCCCGGGACCGCCCCGGACCGCCCAGGACTGGTCCGGACCGCCCGGGACCGCCCCGGACCGCCCGGGACCGCCCCGGACTGCCCGTGACCGCCCTGGACCGCCCGGGACCGCCCCGGACCGCCGGGACCGCCCGGGACCGCCCCGGACTGCCCGGGACCGCCCGGGACCGCCCCAGACCGCCCCGGACCGCCCGGGACCGCCCAGGACTGCCCGGGACCGCCTGGGACCGCCCCGGACTGCCCGGGACCGCCCTGGAACGCCCGGGACCGCCCCGGACTGACCGGGACCGCCCGGGACCGCCCGGAACCGCCCGGGACCGCCCGGGACCGCCCAGGACCGCCCGTAACCGCCCGGACCGCCCGGGACCGCCCTGGACCGCCCGGGACCGCCCGGGACTGCCTCGGACCACCCGGGATCGCCCGGGACCGCCCGAGACCACCCGGGACCGCCTGGCACCGCCCGGGACCGCCCGGGACCGCCGGGGACCGCTCCGGACCGCCCCGGGACCGCCCGGGACCGCCCGGGACCGCCCGGGACCGCCCCGGACCACCCGAGATCGCCCGGGACCGCCCGGGACCGCCCGGGACCGCCCGCGACCGCCCGGGACCGCCCTGCACCACCCTGGACCGCCCTGGAATGCCCGGGACTGCGCGGGACCGCCCGGGACCGCCCGGGACCGCCCGGGACTGCCCGGGACCGCCAGGGACCGTCCGGACCGTCTGGGACTGCCTGGGACCACACGGGACCGCCCGGGATGGCCCCGGACCGCCCGGGACCGCCCGGGACCGCCCTGGACCGCCCGGGACCGCCTGGGACCGCCCCGGACCACCCGGGATCGCCGGTGACCGCCCGGGACTGCCCGGGACCGCCCGGGACCACCCGGGACTGCCCGGGACTGCCCGGGACCGCCCGGGACCGCCCCGGACCGCCGGGGACCGCCCGGGACTGCCCGGGACCGCCCGGGACCACACGGGACCGCCCGGGACCGCCCCGGACCGCCCGGGACTGCTCGGGACCGCCCCGGACCGCCCGGGACCGCCCGGGACCGCCCGGGACCGCCCCGGACCACCCGAGATCGCCCGGGAACGCCCGGGACCGCCCGGGACCGCCCGCGACCGCCCGGGACCGCCCTGGACCGCCCGGGACCGCCCTGGAACGCCCGGGATTGCGCAGGACCGCCCGGGACCGCCCGGGACCGCCCCGGACTGCCCGGGACCGCCCGGGACCGTCCGGACCGTCTGGGACCGCCCGGGACCACACAGGACCGCCCGGGACGGCCCCGGACCGCCCGGGACCCGCCCGGACCGCCCGGGACCGCCCACCGCCCGGGACCGCCCGGGACCGCCCCGGACCGCCCGGGACCGCCCAGGACCGCCCGGGACCGCCCGGGACCACACGGGACTGCCCCGGGACCGCCCTGGACCGCCCGGGACCGCTCGGGACCGCCCCGGACCGCCCGGGACCGCCCGGGACCGCCCCGGAGCACCCGGGACCGCCCCGGACCGCCCCGGACCGCCCGGGACCGCCCGGGACCGCCCCGGACCGCCCGGGACCGCCCGGGACCGCCCGGGTCCGCCCAGGACCGCCCGGGACCGCCCCAGACCGCCCCGGACCGCCTGCGACCGCCCGGGACCGCCCGGGACCGCCCGGGACCGCCCGGGACCGCCCTGGACCGCCCGGACCGCCCCGGACTGCCCGGGATCGCCCGGGACCGCCCGGGACCGGCCCGGACCGCCCCGGACCGCCCGGTACCGCCCGGGACCGCCCCGGACCGCCCGGGACCGCCCGTGACCGCCCGGGACCGCCCGGGACCGCCCTGGACCGCCCGGGAAGGCCCGGGACTGCCTCGGACCACCCGGATCGCCCGGGACCGCCCGAGACCGCCCGGGACCGCCTGGCACCAGCCGGGACCGCCCGGGGCCGCCGGGGACCGCTCCAGGACCGCCCCGGACCGCCCGGGACCGCCCGGGACCGCCCGGGACCGCCCCGGACCACCCGAGATCGCCCGGGACCGCCCGGGACCGCCCGGGACCGCCCGCGACCGCCCGGGACCGCCCTGGACCGCCCGGGACCGCCCTGGAACGCCCGGGAAAAGGCGGGACCGCCTGGGACCGCCCGGGACCGCCCGGGACTGCCCGGGACCGCCCGGGACCGTCCGGACCGTCTGGGACTGCCCGGGACCACACGGGACCGCCCGGGACGGCCCCGACCGCCCGGGACCGCCCGGGACCGCCCGGACCGCCCGGGACCGCCTGGGACCGCCACGGACCCACCCGGGATCGCCCGTGACCGCCCGGGACCGCCCGGGACCGCCGGGGACCGCCCGGGACCGCCCCGGACCGCCCGGGACTGCCCGGGACCGCCCTGGACCGCCCCGGACCGCCCGGGACCGCTCGGGACCGCCCCGGACCGCCCGGGACCGCCCGGGACCGCCCGGGACCGCCCCGGACCACCCGAGATCGCCCGGGACCGCCCGGGACCGCCGGGGACCGCCCGCGACCGCCCGGGACCGCCCTGGACCGCCCGGGACCGCCCTGGAACGCCCGGGACCGCGCAGGACCGCCCGGGACCGCCGGGACCGCCCGGGACTGCCCGGGACCGCCCGGGACCGTCCGGACCGACTGGGACCGCCCGGGACCACACAGGACCGCCCGGGACGGCCCCCGGACCGCCCGGGACCGCCCGGGACCGCCCCGGACCGCCCGGGACCGCCCGGGACCGCCCCGGACCGCCCGGGACCACCCCGGACCGCCCGGGACCGCCCGGGACCGCCCGGGACCACCCGGGACCCGCCCTGGACCGCCCGGACCGCCCTGGAACGCCCTGGACCGCCCGGGACCGGCCCGGACCGCCCGGGACCGCCCCGGACCGCCCGGGACCACCCCGGGCTGCCCGGGACCGCCCGGGACCGCCCGGGACCGCCCCGGACCGCCCGGGTCCACCCCGGACCTCCCCGGACTGCCCGGGACCGCCTGGACCGCCCCCGGACCGCCCCGGACTGCCCAGGACCGCCCCGGACCGCCCGGGACCGCCGGCCGCCCGGGACCGCCCGGGACCGCCCGGGACCGCCCGGGACCGCCCGGGACCGCCCCGCGGGACCGCCCGGGACCGCCCCGGACCGCCCGGGACCGCCCAGGACCGCCCGGGACCGCCCGGGACCACACGGGACTGCCCGGGACCGCCCTGGACCGCCCGGGACCGCTCGGGACCGCCCCGGACCGCCCGGGACCGCCCGGGACCGCCCCGGAGCACCCGGGATCGCCCGTGACCGCCCGGGACCGCCCGGGGACCGCCCCGGGACCGCCCGGGACGGCCCGGGACCGCCCGGGACCGCCCTGGACCGCCCGGACCGCCCCGGACCGCCCGGGACCGCCCCGGACCGCCCCGGACCGCCCCGGACCGCCCAGGACCGCCCGGGACCGCCCCGGACTGCCCGGGACCCGCCCGGGACCGTCCGGACCGTCTGGGACCGCCCGGGACCACACAGGACCGCCCGGGACGGCCCCGGACCGCCCGGGACCGCCCGGGACCGCCCGGGCCGCCCGGGACCGCCCGGGACCGCCCGGGACCGCCCCGGACCGCCCGGGACCGCCCAGGACCGCCCGGGACCGCCCGGGACCACACGGGACTGCCCGGGACCGCCCTGGACCGCCCGGGACCGCTCGGGACCGCCCCGGACCGCCCGGGACCGCCCGGGACCGCCCCGGAGCCCCGGGGACCGCCCCGGACCGCCCCGGACCGCCCGGGACCGCCCGGGACCGCCCCGGACCGCCCGGGACCGCCCGGGACCGCCCGGGTCCGCCCAGGACCGCCCGGGACCGCCCCAGACCGCCCCGGACCGCCTGCGACCGCCCGGGACCGCCCGGGACCGCCCGGGACCGCCCGGGACCGCCCTGGACCGCCCGGGACCGCCCCGGGACTGCCCGGGATCGCCCGGGACCGCCCGGGACCGGCCCGACCGCCCCGGACCGCCCGGTACCGCCCGGACCGCCCCGGACCGCCCGGGACCGCCCTGACCGCCCGGGACCGCCCGGGACCGCCCTGGACCGCCCGGGAAGGCCCGGGACTGCCTCGGACCACCCGGGATCGCCCGGGACCGCCCGAGACCGCCCGGGACCGCCTGGCACCAGCCGGGACCGCCCGGGCCGCCGGGACCGCTCCGGACCGCCCCGGACCGCCCGGGACCGCCCGGGACCGCCCGGGACCGCCCCGGACCACCCGAGATCGCCCGGGACCGCCCGGGACCGCCCGGGACCGCCCGCGACCGCCCGGGACCGCCCTGGACCGCCCGGGACCGCCCTGGAACGCCCGGGAAAGGGATGGGCCCGGGACCGCCGGGCTGTCCGGGACCGCCCGGGACCGTCCGGACCGTCTGGGACTGCCCGGGACCACACGGGACCGCCCGGGACGGCCCCGGACCGCCCGGGACCGCCCGGGGACCGCCCCGGACCGCCCGGGACCGCCTGGGACCGCCACGGACCACCCGGGATCGCCCGTGACCGCCCGGGACCGCCCGGACCCGCCGGGGACCGCCCGGGACCGCCCCGGACCGCACGGGACTGCCGGGACCGCCCTGGACCGCCCCGGACCGCCCGGGACCGCTCGGGACCGCCCCGGACCGCCCGGGACCGCCCGGGACCGCCCGGGACCGCCCCGGACCACCCGAGATCGCCCGGGACCGCCCGGGACCGCCGGGGACCGCCCGCGACCGCCCGGGACCGCCCTGGACCGCCCGGGACCGCCCTGGAACGCCCGGGACCGCGCAGGACCGCCCGGGACCGCCCGGGACCCGCCCGGGACTGCCGGGACCGCCCGGGACCGTCCGGTCCGTCTGGGACCGCCCGGGACCACACAGGACCGCCCGGGACGGCCCCGGACCGCCCGGGACCGCCCGGGACCGCCCCGGACCGCCCGGGACCGCCCGGGACCGCCCCGGACCGCCCGGGACCACCCCGGACCGCCCGGGACCGCCCGGGACCGCCCGGGACCACCCGGGACCGCCCTGGACCGCCCGGGACCGCCCTGGAACGCCCTGGACCGCCCGGGACCGGCCCGGACCGCCCGGACCGCCCCGGACCGCCCGGGACCACCCCGGGCTGCCCGGGACCGCCCGGGACCGCCCGGGACCGCCCCGGACCGCCCGGGTCCACCCCGGACCTCCCCGGACTGCCCGGGACCGCCTGGGACCGCCCCGGACCGCCCCGGACTGCCCAGGACCGCCCCGGACCGCCCGGGACCGCCCGGGACCGCCCGGGACCGCCCGGGACCGCCCGGGACCGCCCGGGACCGCCCGGGACCGCCCGGGACCGCCCGGGACCGCCCCGGACCGCCCGGGACCGCCCAGGACCGCCCGGGACCGCCCGGGACCACACGGGACTGCCCGGGACCGCCCTGGACCGCCCGGGACCGCTCGGGACCGCCCCGGACCGCCCGGGACCGCCCGGGACCGCCCCGGAGCACCCGGGATCGCCCGTGACCGCCCGGGACCGCCGGGACCGCCCGGGACGGCCCGGACCGCCCGGGACCGCCCTGGACCGCCCGGGACCGCCCCGGACCGCCCGGGACCGCCCCGGACCGCCCAGGACCGCCCGGGACCGCCCGGGACCGCCCCGGACCCCCGGGACCGCCCGGGACCGCCCCGGACCGCCCGGGACCGCCCCGGACCGCCCGGGACCGCCCCGGACCGCCCGGGACCGCCCGGGACCGCCCGAGACCGCCCGGGACCGCCCGGGACCACCCGGGACCGCCCTGGACCGCCCGGGACCGCCCTGGAACGCCCCGGACCGCCCGGGACCGGCCCGGACTGCCCGGGACCGCCCCGGACCGCCTGGGACCGCCCCGGGCTGCCCGGGACCGCCCGGGACCGCCCGGGACCGCCCCGGACTGCCCGGGTCCGCCCGGGACCGCCCCGGGACTGCCCGGGACCGCCGGGACCGCCCCGGACCGCCCCGGACTGCCCAGGACCGCCCCGGACCGCCCTTGACCGCCCGGGACCGCCCGGGACCGCCCGGGACCGCCCCGGACGCCCGGACCCCGCGCCCGGGACCACCCAGGACCGCCCGGGACCGCCCGGCCGCCCCGGACCGCCCGGGACCCGCGCCGACCGCCCGGGACCGCCCGGGACCGCCCGGGACTGCCCGGGAACGCCCGGGACCGTCCGGGACCGCCCGGGACCGCCCTGGAACGCCCGGGACCGCCTGGGACCGCCAGGACCGTCTGGGACCGCCCGGGACCACACGGGACCGCCCGGGACCGCCCCAGACCGCCCGGGACCGCCCGAGCCTGCCCGGACCGCCCGGGACCGCCCGGGACCGCCCGGGGACCGCCCGGGACCGCCCGGGACCGCCCGGGACCGCCCGGGACCGCCCCGGACCGCCCGGGACCACACGGGACCGCCCGGGACCGCCCCGGACCGCCCGGGACCGCCCGGGACCGCCCCGGACCGCCCGGGACCGCCCGGACCGCCACGGACCACCCAGGTATCGCCCGGGACCACCCGGGACCGCCTGGGAACCGCCCGGGACCGCCCGGGACCACCCGGACCGCCCCGGACCGCCCCGGACCGCCCCGGACCGCCCGGGACCGCCCGGGACCGCCCCGGACCGCCCGGGACCGCCCAGGACCGCCCGGGACCGCCTAGGACCGCCCGGGACCGCCCCGGACCGCCCTGGACCGCCTGGGACCGCCCGGGACCGCCCGGGACCACCCGGGACCGCCTCGGACCGCCCCGGACCACCCGGGACCGCCCGGGACCGCCCGGGACCGCCCCGGACCGCCCGGGACCGCCCAGGACCGCCCGTGACCGCCTAGGACCGCCCGGGACCGCCCTGGACCGCCCCGGACCGCCTGGGACCGCCCGGGACCGCCCGGGACCCCCCGGGACCGCCCGGGACCGCCCTGGACCGCCCGGGACCGCCCTGGAATGCCCGGACCGCCGGACCGGCCCGGACCGCCCGGGACCGCCCGGACCGCCCGGGACCGCCCCGGACTGCCCGGGATCGCCCGGGACCGCCCGGGACCGCCCGGGACCGCCCGGGACCGCCGGGACCGCCCGGGACCGCCGGACCGCCCCGGACCGCCCGGGACCGCCAGGACCGCCCGGGACCGCCCCGGGACCACACGGGACTGCCCGGGACCGCCTGGACCGCCCGGGACCGCTCGGGACCGCCCTGGACCGCCAGGGACGCCCGGGACCGCCCCGGAGCACCCGGGATCGCCCGTGACCGCCCGGACCGCCCGGGACCGCCCGGGACCGCCCGGGACCGCCGTGACCGCCCGGGACCGCCCGGGACCGCCCTGGACCGCCCGGGACCGCCCGGGACTGCCTCGGACCACCCGGGATCGCCCGGGACCGCCCGAGACCGCCCGGGACCGCCTGGCACCAGCCGGACGCCCGGGGCCGCCGGGGACCGCTCGGACCGCCCCGGACCGCCCGGGACCGCCCGGGACCGCCCGGGACCGCCCCGGACCACCCGAGATCGCCCGGGACCGCCCGGGACCGCCCGGGACCGCCCGCGACCGCCCGGGACCGCCCTGGACCGCCCGGGACCGCCCTGGAACGCCCGGGACCGCGCGGGACTGCCTGGGACCGCCCGGGACCGCCCGGGACTGCCCGGGACCGCCCGGGACCGTCCGGACCGTCTGGGACTGCCCGGGACCACACGGGACCGCCCGGGACGGCCCCGGACCGCCCGGGACCGCCCGGGACCGCCCGGACCGCCCGGGACCGCCTGGGACCGCCACGGACCACCCGGGATCGCCCGTGACCGCCCGGGACCGCCCGGGACCGCCGGGGACCGCCCGGGACCGCCCCGGACCGCCCGGGACTGCCCGGGACCGCCCTGGACCGCCCCGGACCGCCCGGGACCGCTCGGGACCGCCCCGGACCGCCCGGGACCGCCCGGGACCGCCCGGGACCGCCCCGGACCACCCGAGATCGCCCGGGACCGCCCGGGACCGCCGGGGACCGCCCGCGACCGCCCGGGACCGCCCTGGACCGCCCGGGACCGCCCTGGAACGCCCGGGACCGCGCAGGACCGCCCGGGACCGCCCGGGACCGCCCGGGACTGCCCGGGACCGCCCGGGACCGTCCGGACCGTCTGGGACCGCCCGGGACACACAGGACCGCCCGGGACGGCCCCGGACCGCCCGGGACCGCCCGGGACCGCCCCGGACCGCCCGGGACCGCCCGGGACCGCCCCGGACCGCCCGGGACCACCCCGGACCGCCCGGGACCGCCCGGGACCGCCCGGGACCACCCGGGACCGCCCTGGACCGCCCGGGACCGCCCTGGAACGCCCTGGACCGCCCGGGACCGGCCCGGACCGCCCGGGACCGCCCCGGACCGCCCGGGACCACCCCGGGCTGCCGGGACCGCCCGGGACCGCCCGGGACCGCCCCGGACCGCCCGGGTCCACCCGGGACCTCCCCGGACTGCCCGGGACCGCCTGGGACGCCCCGGACCGCCCCGGACTGCCCAGGACCGCGCCCGGACCGCCCGGGACCGCCCGGGACCGCCCGGGACCGCCCGGGACCGCCCGGGACCGCCCGGGACCGCCCGGGACCGCCCGGGACCGCCGGGACCGCCCCGGACCGCCCGGGACCGCCCAGGACCGCCCGGGACCGCCCGGGACCACACGGGACTGCCCGGGACCGCCCTGGACCGCCGGGACCGCTCGGGACCGCCCCGGACCGCCCGGGGACCGCCCGGGACCGCCCCGGAGCACCCGGGATCGCCCGTGACCGCCCGGGACCGCCCGGGACCGCCCGGGACCGCCTGGGACCGCCCGGGACCGCCCTGGACCGCCCGGGACCGCCCCGGACCGCCCAGGACCGCCCGGACCGCCCGGGACCGCCCCGGACCGCCCGGGACCGCCCGGGACCGCCCCGGACCGCCCGGGACCGCCCCGGACCGCCCGGGACCGCCCCGGACCGCCCGGGACCGCCCGGGACCGCCCGAGACCGCCCGGGACCGCCCGGGACCACCCGGGACCGCCCTGGACCGCCCGGGACCGCCCTGGAACGCCCCGACCGCCCGGGACCGGCCCGGACTGCCCGGGACCGCCCCGGACCGCCCGGGACCGCCCCGGGCTGCCCGGGACCGCCCGGGACCGCCCAGGGACCGCCCCGGACTGCCCGGGTCCGCCCGGGACCGCCCCGACTGCCCGGGACCGCCCGGGACCGCCCCGGACCGCCCCGGACTGCCCAGGACCGCCCCGGACCGCCCTTGACCGCCCGGGACCGCCCGGGACCGCCCGGGACCGCCCGGGACCGCCCCGGACCGCCCGGGAGCGCCCGGGACCGCCCGGGACCGCCCGGGACCGCCCGGGACCGCCCGGGACTGCCCGGGCCCGCCCGGGACCGCCCGGGACCGCCCCGGACCACCCGGGACCGCCCGGGACCGCCTGAGACCGCTTGGGACCGCCCGGGACCGCCCGAGACAGCCGGGACCGCCCGGGACCGCCCGGGACCGCCCCGGACCGCCCCGGACCGCCCGGGACCACCCAGGACCGCCCGGGACCGCCCGGGCCCGCCCCGGACCGCCCGGGACCGCGCCGGACCGCCCGGGACCGCCCGGGACCGCCCGGGACTGCCCGGGAACGCCCGGGACCGTCCGGGACCGCCCGGGACCGCCCTGGAACGCCCGGGACCGCCTGGGACCGCCAGGACCGTCTGGGACCGCCCGGGACCACACGGGACCGCCCGGGACCGCCCCAGACCGCCCGGGACCGCCCGGGACTGCCCGGGACCGCCCGGGACCGCCCGGGACCGCCCGGGACCGCCCGGGACCGCCCGGGACCGCCCGGGACCGCCCGGGACCGCCCCGGACCGCCCGGGACCGCCCAGGACCGCCCGGGACCGCCTGGGACCGCCCGGGACCACACGGGACCGCCCGGGACCGCCCCGGACCGCCCGGGACCGCCCGGGACCGCCCCGGACCGCCCGGGACCGCCCGGGACCGCCACGGACCACCCAGGATCGCCCGGGACCACCCGGGACCGCCTGGGACCGCCCGGGACCGCCCGGGACCACCCGGGACCGCCCCGGACCGCCCCGGACCGCCCCGGACCGCCCGGGACCGCCCGGGACCGCCCCGGACCGCCCGGGACCGCCCGGGACCGCCTGGGACCGCCCGGGACCGCCCGGGACCACCCGGGACCGCCTGGGACCGCCCGGGACCGCCCGGGACCACCCGGGACCGCCCCGGACCGCCCCGGACCGCCCCGGACCGCCCGGGACCGCCCGGGACCACCCCGGACCGCCCGGGACCGCCCGGGACCGCCCGGGACCACCCGGGACCGCCCTGGACCGCCCGGGACCGCCCTGGAACGCCCTGGACCGCCCGGGACCGGCCCGGACCGCCCGGGACCGCCCCGGACCGCCCGGGACCACCCCGGGCTGCCCGGGACCGCCCGGGACCGCCCGGGACCGCCCCGGACCGCCCGGGTCCACCCGGGACCTCCCCGGACGCCCGGGACCGCCTGGGACCGCCCCGGACCGCCCCGGACTGCCCAGGACCGCCCCGGACCCCGGGACCCCGCCCGGGACCGCCCGGGACCGCCCGGGACCGCCCGGGACCGCCCGGGACCGCCCGGGACCGCCCGGGACCGCCCGGGACCGCCCGGGACCGCCCCGGACCGCCCGGGACCGCCCAGGACCGCCCGGGACCGCCCGGGACCACACGGGACTGCCCGGGACCGCCCTGGACCGCCCGGGACCGCTCGGGACCGCCCCGGACCGCCCGGGACCGCCCGGGACCGCCCCGGAGCACCCGGGATCGCCCGTGACCGCCCGGGACCGCCCGGGACCGCCCGGGACCGCCTGGGACCGCCCGGGACCGCCCTGGACCGCCCGGGACCGCCCCGGACCGCCCAGGACCGCCCGGGACCGCCCGGGACCGCCCCGGACCGCCCGGGACCGCCCGGGACCGCCCGGACCGCCCGGGACCGCCCCGGACCGCCCGGGACCGCCCCGGACCGCCCGGGACCGCCCGGGACCGCCCGAGACCGCCCGGGACCGCCCGGGACCACCCGGGACCGCCCTGGACCGCCCGGGACCGCCCTGGAACGCCCCGGACCGCCCGGGACCGGCCCGGACTGCCCGGGACCGCCCCGGACCGCCCGGGACCGCCCCGGGCTGCCCGGGACCGCCCGGGACCGCCCGGGACCGCCCCGGACTGCCCGGGTCCGCCCGGGACCGCCCCGGACTGCCCGGGACCGCCCGGGACCGCCCCGGACCGCCCCGGACTGCCCAGGACCGCCCCGGACCGCCCTTGACCGCCCGGGACCGCCCGGGACCGCCCGGGACCGCCCGGGACCGCCCCGGACCGCCCGGGAGCGCCCGGGACCGCCCGGGACCGCCCGGGACCGCCCGGGACCGCCCGGGACTGCCCGGGCCCGCCCGGGACCGCCCGGGACCGCCCCGGACCACCCGGGACCGCCCGGGACCGCCTGAGACCGCTTGGGACCGCCCGGGACCGCCCGAGACAGCCGGGACCGCCCGGGACCGCCGGGACCGCCCGGACCGCCCCGGACCGCCCGGGACCACCCAGGACCGCCCGGGACCGCCCGGGCCCGCCCCGGACCGCCCGGGACCGCGCCGGACCGCCCGGGACCGCCCGGGACCGCCCGGGACTGCCCGGGAACGCCCGGGACCGTCCGGGACCGCCCGGACCGCCCTGGAACGCCCGGGACCGCCTGGGACCGCCAGGACCGTCTGGGACCGCCCGGGACCACACGGGACCGCCCGGGACCGCCCCAGACCGCCCGGGACCGCCCGGGACTGCCCGGGACCGCCCGGGACCGCCCGGGACCGCCCGGGACCGCCGGGACCGCCCGGGACCGCCCGGGACCGCCCGGGACCGCCCCGGACCGCCCGGGACCGCCCAGGACCGCCCGGGACCGCCTGGGACCGCCCGGGACCACACGGGACCGCCCGGGACCGCCCCGGACCGCCCGGGACCGCCCGGGACCGCCCCGGGACCGCCCGGGACCGCCCGGGACCGCCACGGACCACCCAGGATCGCCCGGGACCACCCGGGACCGCCTGGGACCGCCCGGGACCGCCCGGGACCACCCGGGACCGCCCCGGACCGCCCCGGACCGCCCCGGACCGCCCGGGACCGCCCGGGACCGCCCCGGACCGCCCGGGACCGCCCAGGACCGCCCGGGACCGCCTAGGACCGCCCGGGACCGCCCCGGACCGCCCTGGACCGCCTGGGACCGCCCGGGACCGCCCGGGACTACCCGGGACCGCCTCGGACCGCCCCGGACCACCCGGGACCGCCCGGGACCGCCCGGGACCGCCCCGGACCGCCCGGGACCGCCCAGGACCGCCCGTGACCGCCTAGGACCGCCCGGGACCGCCCTGGACCGCCCCGGACCGCCTGGGACCGCCCGGGACCGCCCGGGACCCCCCGGGACCGCCCGGGACCGCCCTGGACCGCCCGGGACCGCCCTGGAATGCCCCGGACCGCCGGACCGGCCCGGACCGCCCGGGACCGCCCCGGACCGCCCGGGACCGCCCCGGACTGCCCGGGATCGCCCGGGACCGCCCGGGACCGCCCGGGACCGCCCGGGACCGCCCGGGACCGCCCGGGACCGCCCGGGACCGCCCCGGACCGCCCGGGACCGCCCAGGACCGCCCGGGACCGCCCGGGACCACACGGGACTGCCCGGGACCGCCCTGGACCGCCCGGGACCGCTCGGGACCGCCCCGGACCGCCCGGGACCGCCCGGGACCGCCCCGGAGCACCCGGGATCGCCCGTGACCGCCCGGGACCGCCCGGGACCGCCCGGGACCGCCCGGGACCGCCCGGGACCGCCCTGGACCGCCCGGGACCGCCCCGGACCGCCCAGGACCGCCCGGGACCGCCCGGGACCGCCCCGGACCGCCCGGGACCGCCCGGGACCGCCCCGGACCGCCCGGGACCGCCCCGGACCGCCCGGGACCGCCCCGGACCGCCCGGGACCGCCCGGGACCGCCCGAGACCGCCCGGGACCGCCCGGGACCACCCGGGACCGCCCTGGACCGCCCGGGACCGCCCTGGAACGCCCCGGACCGCCCGGGACCGGCCCGGACTGCCCGGGACCGCCCCGGACCGCCCGGGACCGCCCCGGGCTGCCCGGGACCGCCCGGGACCGCCCGGGACCGCCCCGGACTGCCCGGGTCCGCCCGGGACCGCCCCGGACTGCCCGGGACCGCCCGGGACCGCCCCGGACCGCCCCGGACTGCCCAGGACCGCCCCGGACCGCCCGGGACCGCCCGGGACCGCCCGGGACCGCCCGGGACCGCCCGGGACCGCCCCGGACCGCCCGGGAGCGCCCGGGACCGCCCGGGACCGCCCGGGACCGCCCCGGACCGCCCGGTACCGCCTGGGACCGCCACGGACCACCCGGGATCGCCCGTGACCGCCCGGGACCGCCCGGGACCGGCGGGGACCGCCCGGGACCGCCCCGGACCGCCCGGGACTGCCCGGGACCGCCCTGGACCGCCCCGGACCGCCCGGGACCGCTCGGGACCGCCCCGGACCGCCCGGGACCGCCCGGGACCGCCCGGGACCGCCCCGGACCACCCGAGATCGCCCGGGACCGCCCGGGACCGCCGGGGACCGCCCGCGACCGCCCGGGACCGCCCTGGACCGCCCGGGACCGCCCTGGAACGCCCGGGACCGCGCAGGACCGCCCGGGACCGCCCGGGACCGCCCGGGACTGCCCGGGACCGCCCGGGACCGTCCGGACCGTCTGGGACCGCCCGGGACCACACAGGACCGCCCGGGACGGCCCCGGACCGCCCGGGACCGCCCGGGACCGCCCCGGACCGCCCGGGACCGCCCGGGACCGCCCCGGACCGCCCGGGACCACCCCGGACCGCCCGGGACCGCCCGGGACCGCCCGGGACCACCCGGGACCGCCCTGGACCGCCCGGGACCGCCCTGGAACGCCCTGGACCGCCCGGGACCGGCCCGGACCGCCCGGGACCGCCCCGGACCGCCCGGGACCACCCCGGGCTGCCCGGGACCGCCCGGGACCGCCCGGGACCGCCCCGGACCGCCCGGGTCCACCCGGGACCTCCCCGGACTGCCCGGGACCGCCTGGGACCGCCCCGGACCGCCCCGGACTGCCCAGGACCGCCCCGGACCGCCCGGGACCGCCCGGGACCGCCCGGGACCGCCCGGGACCGCCCGGGACCGCCCGGGACCGCCCGGGACCGCCCGGGACCGCCCGGGACCGCCCCGGACCGCCCGGGACCGCCCAGGACCGCCCGGGACCGCCCGGGACCACACGGGACTGCCCGGGACCGCCCTGGACCGCCCGGGACCGCTCGGGACCGCCCCGGACCGCCCGGGACCGCCCGGGACCGCCCCGGAGCACCCGGGATCGCCCGTGACCGCCCGGGACCGCCCGGGACCGCCCGGGACCGCCCGGGAACGCCCGGGACCGCCCTGGACCGCCCGGGACCGCCCCGGACCGCCCAGGACCGCCCGGGACCGCCCGGGACCGCCCCGGACCGCCCGGGACCGCCCGGGACCGCCCCGGACCGCCCGGGACCGCCCCGGACCGCCCGGGACCGCCCCGGACCGCCCGGGACCGCCCGGGACCGCCCGAGACCGCCCGGGACCGCCCGGGACCACCCGGGACCGCCCTGGACCGCCCGGGACCGCCCTGGAACGCCCCGGACCGCCCGGGACCGGCCCGGACTGCCCGGGACCGCCCCGGACCGCCCGGGACCGCCCCGGGCTGCCCGGGACCGCCCGGGACCGCCCGGGACCGCCCCGGACTGCCCGGTTCCGCCCGGGACCGCCCCGGACTGCCCGGGACCGCCCGGGACCGCCCCGGACCGCCCCGGACTGCCCAGGACCGCCCCGGACCGCCCTTGACCGCCCGGGACCGCCCGGGACCGCCCGGGACCGCCCGGGACCGCCCGGGACCGCCCCGGACCGCCCGGGAGCGCCCGGGACCGCCCGGGACCGCCCGGGACCGCCCGGGACCGCCCGGGACTGCCCGGGCCCGCCCGGGACCGCCCGGGACCGCCCCGGACCACCCGGGACCGCCCGGGACCGCCTGAGACCGCTTGGGACCGCCCGGGACCGCCCGAGACAGCCGGGACCGCCCGGGACCGCCCGGGACCGCCCCGGACCGCCCCGGACCGCCCGGGACCACCCAGGACCGCCCGGGACCGCCCGGGCCCGCCCCGGACCGCCCGGGACCGCGCCGGACCGCCTGGGACCGCCCGGGACCGCCCGGGACTGCCCGGGAACGCCCGGGACCATCCGGGACCGCCCGGGACCGCCCTGGAACGCCCGGGACCGCCTGGGACCGCCAGGACCGTCTGGGACCGCCCGGGACCACACGGGACCGCCCGGGACCGCCCCAGACCGCCCGGGACCGCCCGGGACTGCCCGGGACCGCCCGGGACCGCCCGGGACCGCCCGGGACCGCCCGGGACCGCCCGGGACCGCCCGGGACCGCCCGGGACCGCCCCGGACCGCCCGGGACCGCCCAGGACCGCCCGGGACCGCCTGGGACCGCCCGGGACCACACGGGACCGCCCGGGACCGCCCCGGACCGCCCGGGACCGCCCGGGACCGCCCCGGACCGCCCGGGACCGCCCGGGACCGCCACGGACCACCCAGGATCGCCCGGGACCGCCCGGGACCGCCTGGGACCGCCCGGGACCGCCCGGGACCACCCGGGACCGCCCCGGACCGCCCCGGACCGCCCCGGACCGCCCGGGACCGCCCAGGACCGCCCCGGACCGCCCGGGACCGCCCAGGACCGCCCGGGACCGCCTAGGACCGCCCGGGACCGCCCCGGACCGCCCTGGACCGCCTGGGACCGCCCGGGACCGCCCGGGACCACCCGGGACCGCCTCGGACCGCCCCGGACCACCCGGGACCGCCCGGGACCGCCCGGGACCGCCCCGGACCGCCCGGGACCGCCCAGGACCGCCCGTGACCGCCTAGGACCGCCCGGGACCGCCCTGGACCGCCCCGGACCGCCTGGGACCGCCCGGGACCGCCCGGGACCCCCGGGACCGCCCGGGACCGCCCTGGACCGCCCGGGACCGCCCTGGAATGCCCCGGACCGCCGGACCGGCCCGGACCGCCCGGGACCGCCCCGGACCGCCCGGGACCGCCCCGGACTGCCCGGGATCGCCCGGGACCGCCCGGGACCGCCCGGGACCGCCCGGGACCGCCCGGGACCGCCCGGGACCGCCCGGGACCGCCCCGGACCGCCCGGGACCGCCCAGGACCGCCCGGGACCGCCCGGGACCACACGGGACTGCCCGGGACCGCCCTGGACCGCCCGGGACCGCTCGGGACCGCCCCGGACCGCCCGGGACCGCCCGGGACCGCCCCGGAGCACCCGGGATCGCCCGTGACCGCCCGGGACCGCCCGGGACCGCCCGGGACCGCCCGGGACCGCCCGGGACCGCCCTGGACCGCCCGGGACCGCCCCGGACCGCCCAGGACCGCCCGGGACCGCCCGGGACCGCCCCGGACCGCCCGGGACCGCCCGGGACCGCCCCGGACCGCCCGGGACCGCCCCGGACCGCCCGGGACCGCCCCGGACCGCCCGGGACCGCCCGGGACCGCCCGAGACCGCCCGGGACCGCCCGGGACCACCCGGGACCGCCCTGGACCGCCCGGGACCGCCCTGGAACGCCCCGGACCGCCCGGGACCGGCCCGGACTGCCCGGGACCGCCCCGGACCGCCCGGGACCGCCCCGGGCTGCCCGGGACCGCCCGGGACCGCCCGGGACCGCCCCGGACTGCCCGGGTCCGCCCGGGACCACCCCGGACTGCCCGGGACCGCCCGGGACCGCCCCGGACCGCCCCGGACTGCCCAGGACCGCCCCGGACCGCCCGGGACCGCCCGGGACCGCCCGGGACCGCCCGGGACCGCCCGGGACCGCCCCGGACCGCCCGGGAGCGCCCGGGACCGCCCGGGACCGCCCGGGACCGCCCGGGACCGCCCGGGACTGCCCGGGCCCGCCCGGGACCGCCCGGGACCGCCCCGGACCACCCGGGACCGCCCGGGACCGCCTGAGACCGCTTGGGACCGCCCGGGACCGCCCGAGACAGCCGGGACCGCCCGGGACCGCCCGGGACCGCCCGGGACCGCCCGGGACCGCCCCGGACCGCCCCGGACCGCCCGGGACCACCCAGGACCGCCCGGGACCGCCCGGGCCCGCCCCGGACCGCCCGGGACCGCGCCGGACCGCCCGGGACCGCCCGGGACCGCCCGGGACTGCCCGGGAACGCCCGGGACCGTCCGGGACCGCCCGGGACCGCCCTGGAACGCCCGGGACCGCCTGGGACCGCCAGGACCGTCTGGGACCGCCCGGGACCACACGGGACCGCCCGGGACCGCCCCAGACCGCCCGGGACCGCCCGGGACTGCCCGGGACCGCCCGGGACCGCCCGGGACCGCCCGGGACCGCCCGGGACCGCCCGGGACCGCCCGGGACCGCCCCGGACCGCCCGGGACCGCCCCGGACCGCCCGGGACCGCCCAGGACCGCCCGGGACCGCCTGGGACCGCCCGGGACCACACGGGACCGCCCGGGACCGCCCCGGACCGCCCGGGACCGCCCGGGACCGCCCCGGACCGCCCGGGACCGCCCGGGACCGCCACGGACCACCCAGGATCGCCCGGGACCGCCCGGGACCGCCTGGGACCGCCCGGGACCGCCCGGGACCACCCGGGACCGCCCCGGACCGCCCCGGACCGCCCCGGACCGCCCGGGACCGCCCGGGACCGCCCCGGACCGCCCGGGACCGCCCAGGACCGCCCGGGACCGCCTAGGACCGCCCGGGACCGCCCCGGACCGCCCTGGACCGCCTGGGACCGCCCGGGACCGCCCGGGACTACCCGGGACCGCCCCGGACCGCCCCGGACCACCCGGGACCGCCCGGGACCGCCCGGGACCGCCCCGGACCGCCCGGGACCGCCCAGGACCGCCCGTGACCGCCTAGGACCGCCCGGGACCGCCCTGGACCGCCCCGGACCGCCTGGGACCGCCCGGGACCGCCCGGGACCCCCCGGGACCGCCCGGGACCGCCCTGGACCGCCCGGGACCGCCCTGGAATGCCCCGGACCGCCGGACCGGCCCGGACCGCCCGGGACCGCCCCGGACCGCCCGGGACCGCCCCGGACTGCCCGGGATCGCCCGGACCGCCCGGGACCGCCCCGGACCGCCCGGGACCGCCCGGGACGGCCCCAGACCGCCCGGGACCACCCTGGACCGCCCGGGACCGCCCGGGACCGCCCAGGACCGCCCGGAACCGCCCCGAACCGCCCCGGACCGCCCGGGACCGCCTCGGACCACGCGGGACCGCCCGGGACCGCCCGGGACCGCCCCGGACCGCCCCGGACCGCCCCGGACCGCCCGGGACCGCCCAGGACCGCCGGGGACCGCTCCGGACTGCCCGGGACCGCTCCGGACCGCCAGGGACCGCCCGGGACCGCCCTGGACCGCCCCGGACCGCCCGGGACCGCCTCGGACCACCCGGGACCGCCCGGGACCGCCCGGGACCGCCCCGGACCGCCCCGGACCGCCCGGGACCGCCTGGGACCGCCGGGGACCGCTCCGGACCGCCCGGGACCGCTCCGGACCGCCCGGGACCGCCCGGGACCGCCCGGGACCGCCCGGGACCGCCCGGGACCGCCCCGGACCACCCGGGACCGCCCCGGACCGCCCGGGACCGCCCAGGACTGCCCAGGACCGCCTGGGACCGCCCGGGACCACACGTGACCGCCTGGGACCGCCCCGGACCGCCCGGGACCGCCCGGGACCGCCCCGGACCGCCCGGGACCGCCCGGGACCGCCACGGACCACCCGGGACCGCCCGGGACCGCCCGGGACCGCCCGGGACCGCCCGGGACCGCCCGGGACCGCCCGGGACCACCCGGGACCGCCCCGGACCGCCCCGGACCGCCCGGGACCGCCCGGGACCGCCCCGGACCGCCCGGGACCGCCCGGGACCGCCCGGGACCGCCCGGGACCGCCCGGGACCGCCCCGGACCGCCCCGGACCGCCCGGGAGCGCCCGGGACCGCCCGGGACCGCCCGGGACCGCCCCGGACCGCCCGGGACCGCCTGGGACCGCCACGGACCACCCGGGATCGCCCGTGACCGCCCGGGACCGCCCGGGACCGCCGGGGACCGCCCGGGACCGCCCCGGACCGCCCGGGACTGCCCGGGACCGCCCTGGACCGCACCGGACCGCCCGGGACCGCTCGGGACCGCCCCGGACCGCCCGGGACCGCCCGGGACCGCCCGGGACCGCCCCGGACCACCCGAGATCGCCCGGGACCGCCCGGGACCGCCGGGGACCGCCCGCGACCGCCCGGGACCGCCCTGGACCGCCCGGGACCGCCCTGGAACGCCCGGGACCGCGCAGGACCGCCCGGGACCGCCCGGGACCGCCCGGGACCGCCCGGGACCGCCCGGGACCGCCCGGGACCGCCCCGGACCGCCCCGGACCGCCCGGGAGCGCCCGGGACCGCCCGGGACCGCCCGGGACCGCCCCGGACCGCCCGGGACCGCCTGGGACCGCCACGGACCACCCGGGATCGCCCGTGACCGCCCGGGACCGCCCGGGACCGCCGGGGACCGCCCGGGACCGCCCCGGACCGCCCGGGACTGCCCGGGACCGCCCTGGACCGCCCCGGACCGCCCGGGACCGCTCGGGACCGCCCCGGACCGCCCGGGACCGCCCGGGACCGCCCGGGACCGCCCCGGACCACCCGAGATCGCCCGGGACCGCCCGGGACCGCCGGGGACCGCCCGCGACCGCCCGGGACCGCCCTGGACCGCCCGGGACCGCCCTGGAACGCCCGGGACCGCGCAGGACCGCCCGGGACCGCCCGGGACCGCCCGGGACTGCCCGGGACCGCCCGGGACCGTCCGGACCGTCTGGGACCGCCCGGGACCACACAGGACCGCCCGGGACGGCCCCGGACCGCCCGGGACCGCCCGGGACCGCCCCGGACCGCCCGGGACCGCCCGGGACCGCCCCGGACCGCCCGGGACCACCCCGGACCGCCCGGGACCGCCCGGGACCGCCCGGGACCACCCGGGACCGCCCTGGACCGCCCGGGACCGCCCTGGAACGCCCTGGACCGCCCGGGACCGGCCCGGACCGCCCGGGACCGCCCCGGACCGCCCGGGACCACCCCGGGCTGCCCGGGACCGCCCGGGACCGCCCGGGACCGCCCCGGACCGCCCGGGTCCACCCGGGACCTCCCCGGACTGCCCGGGACCGCCTGGGACCGCCCCGGACCGCCCCGGACTGCCCAGGACCGCCCCAGACCGCCCGGGACCGCCCGGGACCGCCCGGGACCGCCCGGGACCGCCCGGGACCGCCCGGGACCGCCCGGGACCGCCCGGGACCGCCCCGGACCGCCCGGGACCGCCCAGGACCGCCCGGGACCGCCCGGGACCACACGGGACTGCCCGGGACTGCCCTGGACCGCCCGGGACCGCTCGGGACCGCCCCGGACCGCCCGGGACCGCCCGGGACCGCCCCGGAGCACCCGGGATCGCCCGTGACCGCCCGGGACCGCCCGGGACCGCCCGGGACCGCCCGGGACCGCCCGGGACCGCCCTGGACCGCCCGGGACCGCCCCGGACCGCCCAGGACCGCCCGGGACCGCCCGGGACCGCCCCGGACCGCCCGGGACCGCCCGGGACCGCCCCGGACCGCCCGGGACCGCCCCGGACCGCCCGGGACCGCCCCGGACCGCCCGGGACCGCCCGGGACCGCCCGAGACCGCCCGGGACCGCCCGGGACCACCCGGGACCGCCCTGGACCGCCCGGGACCGCCCTGGAACGCCCCGGACCGCCCGGGACCGGCCCGGACTGCCCGGGACCGCCCCGGACCGCCCGGGACCGCCCCGGGCTGCCCGGGACCGCCCGGGACCGCCCGGGACCGCCCCGGACTGCCCGGGTCCGCCCGGGACCGCCCCGGACTGCCCGGGACCGCCCGGGACCGCCCCGGACCGCCCCGGACTGCCCAGGACCGCCCCGGACCGCCCTTGACCGCCCGGGACCGCCCGGGACCGCCCGGGACCGCCCGGGACCGCCCCGGACCGCCCGGGAGCGCCCGGGACCGCCCGGGACCGCCCGGGACCGCCCGGGACCGCCCGGGACTGCCCGGGCCCGCCCGGGACCGCCCGGGACCGCCCCGGACCACCCGGGACCGCCCGGGACCGCCTGAGACCGCTTGGGACCGCCCGGGACCGCCCAAGAAAGCCGGGACCGCCCGGGACCGCCCGGGACCGCCCCGGACCGCCCCGGACCGCCCGGGACCACCCAGGACCGCCCGGGACCGCCCGGGCCCGCCCCGGACCGCCCGGGACCACGCCGGACCGCCCGGGACCGCCCGGGACCGCCCGGGACTGCCCGGGAACGCCCGGGACCGTCCGGGACCGCCCGGGACCGCCCTGGAACGCCCGGGACCGCCTGGGACCGCCAGGACCGTCTGGGACCGCCCGGGACCACACGGGACCGCCCGGGACCGCCCCAGACCGCCCGGGACCGCCCGGGACTGCCCGGGACCGCCCGGGACCGCCCGGGACCGCCCGGGACCGCCCGGGACCGCCCGGGACCGCCCGGGACCGGCCGGGACCGCCCGGGACCGCCCCGGACCGCCCGGGACCGCCCAGGACCGCCCGGGACCGCCTGGGACCGCCCGGGACCACACGGGACCGCCCGGGACCGCCCCGGACCGCCCGGGACCGCCCGGGACCGCCCCGGACCGCCCGGGACCGCCCGGGACCGCCACGGACCACCCAGGATCGCCCGGGACCGCCCGGGACCGCCTGGGACCGCCCGGGACCGCCCGGGACCACCCGGGACCGCCCCGGACCGCCCCGGACCGCCCCGGACCGCCCGGGACCGCCCGGGACCGCCCCGGACCGCCCGGGACCGCCCAGGACCGCCCGGGACCGCCTAGGACCGCCCGGGACCGCCCCGGACCGCCCTGGACCGCCTGGGACCGCCCGGGACCGCCCGGGACCACCCGGGACCGCCTCGGACCGCCCCGGACCACCCGGACCGCCCGGGACCGCCCGGGACCGCCCCGGACCGCCCGGGACCGCCCAGGACCGCCCGTGACCGCCTAGGACCGCCCGGGACCGCCCTGGACCGCCCCGGACCGCCTGGGACCGCCCGGGACCGCCCGGGACCCCCCGGGACCGCCCGGGACCGCCCTGGACCGCCCGGGACCGCCCTGGAATGCCCCGGACCGCCGGACCGGCCCGGACCGCCCGGGACCGCCCCGGACCGCCCGGGACCGCCCCGGACTGCCCGGGATCGCCCGGGACCGCCCGGGACCGCCCGGGACCGCCCGGGACCGCCCGGGACCGCCCGGGACCGCCCGGGACCGCCCCGGACCGCCCGGGACCGCCCAGGACCGCCCGGGACCGCCCGGGACCACACGGGACTGCCCGGGACCGCCCTGGACCGCCCGGGACCGCTCGGGACCGCCCCGGACCGCCCGGGACCGCCCGGGACCGCCCCGGAGCACCCGGGATCGCCCGTGACCGCCCGGGACCGCCCGGGACCGCCCGGGACCGCCCGGGACCGCCCGGGACCGCCCGGGACCGCCCCGGACCGCCCGGGACCGCCCGGGACCGCCCCGGACCGCCCGGGACCGCCCCGGACCGCCCGGGACCGCCCCGGACCGCCCGGGACCGCCCGGGACCGCCCCGGAGCACCCGGGATCGCCCGTGACCGCCCGGGACCGCCCGGGACCGCCCGGGACCGCCCGGGACCGCCCGGGACCGCCCGGGACCGCCCCGGACCGCCCGGGACCGCCCGGGACCGCCCCGGACCGCCCGGGACCGCCCCGGACCGCCCGGGACCGCCCCGGACCGCCCGGGACCGCCCGGGACCGCCCGAGACCGCCCGGGACCGCCCGGGACCACCCGGGACCGCCCTGGACCGCCCGGGACCGCCCTGGAACGCCCCGGACCGCCCGGGACCGGCCCGGACTGCCCGGGACCGCCCCGGACCGCCCGGGACCGCCCCGGGCTGCCCGGGACCGCCCGGGACCGCCCGGGACCGCCCCGGACTGCCCGGGTCCGCCCGGGACCGCCCCGGACTGCCCGGGACCGCCCGGGACCGCCCCGGACCGCCCCGGACTGCCCAGGACCGCCCCGGACCGCCCTTGACCGCCCGGGACCGCCCGGGACCGCCCGGGACCGCCCGGGACCGCCCCGGACCGCCCGGGAGCGCCCGGGACCGCCCGGGACCGCCCGGGACCGCCCGGGACCGCCCGGGACTGCCCGGGCCCGCCCGGGACCGCCCGGGACCGCCCCGACCACCCGGGACCGCCCGGGACCGCCTGAGACCGCTTGGGACCGCCCGGGACCGCCCGAGACAGCCGGGACCGCCCGGGACCGCCCGGGACCGCCCCGGACCGCCCCGGACCGCCCGGGACCACCCAGGACCGCCCGGGACCGCCCGGGCCCGCCCCGGACCGCCCGGGACCACGCCGGACCGCCCGGGACCGCCCGGGACCGCCCGGGACTGCCCGGGAACGCCCGGGACCGTCCGGGACCGCCCGGGACCGCCCTGGAACGCCCGGGACCGCCTGGGACCGCCAGGACCGTCTGGGACCGCCCGGGACCACACGGGACCGCCCGGGACCGCCCCAGACCGCCCGGGACCGCCCGGGACTGCCCGGGACCGCCCGGGACCGCCCGGGACCGCCCGGGACCGCCCGGGACCGCCCGGGACCGCCCGGGACCGCCCGGGACCGCCCGGGACCGCCCCGGACCGCCCGGGACCGCCCAGGACCGCCCGGGACCGCCTGGGACCGCCCGGGACCACACGGGACCGCCCGGGACCGCCCCGGACCGCCCGGGACCGCCCGGGACCGCCCCGGACCGCCCGGGACCGCCCGGGACCGCCACGGACCACCCAGGATCGCCCGGGACCGCCCGGGACCGCCTGGGACCGCCCGGGACCGCCCGGGACCACCCGGGACCGCCCCGGACCGCCCCGGACCGCCCCGGACCGCCCGGGACCGCCCGGGACCGCCCCGGACCGCCCGGGACCGCCCAGGACCGCCCGGGACCGCCTAGGACCGCCCGGGACCGCCCCGGACCGCCCTGGACCGCCTGGGACCGCCCGGGACCGCCCGGGACCACCCGGGACCGCCTCGGACCGCCCCGGACCACCCGGGACCGCCCGGGACCGCCCGGGACCGCCCCGGACCGCCCGGGACCGCCCAGGACCGCCCGTGACCGCCTAGGACCGCCCGGGACCGCCCTGGACCGCCCCGGACCGCCTGGGACCGCCCGGGACCGCCCGGGACCCCCCGGGACCGCCCGGGACCGCCCTGGACCGCCCGGGACCGCCCTGGAATGCCCCGGACCGCCGGACCGGCCCGGACCGCCCGGGACCGCCCCGGACCGCCCGGGACCGCCCCGGACTGCCCGGGATCGCCCGGGACCGCCCGGGACCGCCCGGGACCGCCCGGGACCGCCCGGGACCGCCCGGGACCGCCCGGGACCGCCCCGGACCGCCCGGGACCGCCCAGGACCGCCCGGGACCGCCCGGGACCACACGGGACTGCCCGGGACCGCCCTGGACCGCCCGGGACCGCTCGGGACCGCCCCGGACCGCCCGGGACCGCCCGGGACCGCCCCGGAGCACCCGGGATCGCCCGTGACCGCCCGGGACCGCCCGGGACCGCCCGGGACCGCCCGGGACCGCCCGGGACCGCCCTGGACCGCCCGGGACCGCCCCGGACCGCCCAGGACCGCCCGGGACCGCCCGGGACCGCCCCGGACCGCCCGGGACCGCCCGGGACCGCCCCGGACCGCCCGGGACCGCCCCGGACCGCCCGGGACCGCCCCGGACCGCCCGGGACCGCCCGGGACCGCCCGAGACCGCCCGGGACCGCCCGGGACCACCCGGGACCGCCCTGGACCGCCCGGGACCGCCCTGGAACGCCCCGGACCGCCCGGGACCGGCCCGGACTGCCCGGGACCGCCCCGGACCGCCCGGGACCGCCCCGGGCTGCCCGGGACCGCCCGGGACCGCCCGGGACCGCCCCGGACTGCCCGGGTCCGCCCGGGACCGCCCCGGACTGCCCGGGACCGCCCGGGACCGCCCCGGACCGCCCCGGACTGCCCAGGACCGCCCCGGACCGCCCGGGACCGCCCGGGACCGCCCGGGACCGCCCGGGACCGCCCCGGACCGCCCGGGAGCGCCCGGGACCGCCCGGGACCGCCCGGGACCGCCCGGGACCGCCCGGGACTGCCCGGGCCCCGCCCGGGACCGCCCGGGACCGCCCCGGACCACCCGGGACCGCCCGGGACCGCCTGAGACCGCTTGGGACCGCCCGGGACCGCCCGAGACAGCCGGGACCGCCCGGGACCGCCCGGGACCGCCCGGGACCGCCCGGGACCGCCCCGGACCGCCCCGGACCGCCCGGGACCACCCAGGACCGCCCGGGACCGCCCGGGCCCGCCCCGGACCGCCCGGGACCGCGCCGGACCGCCCGGGACCGCCCGGGACCGCCCGGGACTGCCCGGGAACGCCCGGGACCGTCCGGGACCGCCCGGGACCGCCCTGGAACGCCCGGGACCGCCTGGGACCGCTAGGACCGTCTGGGACCGCCCGGGACCACACGGGACCCGCCCGGGACCGCCCCAGACCGCCCGGGACCCGCCCGGGACTGCCCGGGACCGCCCGGGACCGCCCGGGACCGCCCGGGACCGCCCGGGACCGCCCGGGACCGCCCCGGACCGCCCGGGACCGCCCCGGACCGCCCGGGACCGCCCAGGACCGCCCGGGACCGCCTGGGACCGCCCGGGACCACACGGGACCGCCCGGGACCGCCCCGGACCGCCCGGGACCGCCCGGGACCGCCCCGGACCGCCCGGGACCGCCCGGGACCGCACGGACCACCCAGGATCGCCCGGGACCGCCCGGGACCGCCTGGGACCGCCCGGGACCGCCCGGGACCACCCGGGACCGCCCCGGACCGCCCCCGACCGCCCCGGACCGCCCGGGACCGCCCGGGACCGCCCCGACCGCCCGGGACCGCCCAGGACCGCCCGGGACCGCCTAGGACCGCCCGGGACCGCCCCGGACCGCCCTGGACCGCCTGGGACCGCCCGGGACCGCCCGGGACCACCCGGGACCGCCCCGGACCGCCCCGGACCACCCGGGACCGCCCGGGACCGCCCGGGACCGCCCCGGACCGCCCGGGAACGCCCAGGACCGCCCGTGACCGCCTAGGACCGCCCGGGACCGCCCTGGACCGCCCCGGACCGCCTGGGACCGCCCGGGACCGCCCGGGACCCCCGGGACCGCCTGGGACCGGCCCTGGACCGCCCGGGACCGCCCTGGAATGCCCCGGACCGCCGGACCGGCCCGGACCGCCCGGGACCGCCCCGGACCGCCCGGGACCGCCCCGGACTGCCCGGGATCGCCCGGACCGCCCGGGACCGCCCCGGACCGCCCTGGACCGCCCGGGACCGCCCCAGACCGCCCGGGACCACCCTGGACCGCCCGGGACCGCCCGGGACCGCCCGGGACCGCCCGGAACCGCCCCGAACCGCCCCGGACCGCCCGGGACCGCCTCGGACCACGCGGGACCGCCCGGGACCGCCCGGGACCGCCCCGGACCGCCCCGGACCGCCCCGACCGCCCGGGACCGCCCAGGACCGCCGGGGACCGCTCCGGACCGCCCGGGACCGCTCCGGACCGCCAGGGACCGCCCGGGACCGCCCTGGACCGCCCCGGACCGCCCGGGACCGCCTCGGACCACCCGGGACCGCCCGGGACCGCCCGGGACCGCCCCGGACCGCCCCGGACCGCCCGGGACCGCCTGGGACCGCCGGGGACCGCTCCGGACCGCCCGGGACCGCTCCGGACCGCCCGGGACCGCCCGGGACCGCCCGGGACCGCCCGGGACCGCCCGGGACCGCCCGGGACCGCCCGGGACCGCCCCGGACCACCCGGGACCGCCCCGGACCGCCCGGGACCGCCCAGGACTGCCCGGGACCGCCTGGGAACCGCCCGGGACCACACGTGACCGCCTGGGACCGCCCCGGACCGCCCGGGACCGCCCGGGACCGCCCCAGACCGCCCGGGACCGCCCGGGACGCCACGGACCACCCGGGACCGCCCGGGACCGCCCGGGACCGCCCGGGACCGCCCGGACCGCCCGGGACCGCCCGGGACCACCCGGGACCGCCCCGGACCGCCCCGGACCGCCCGGGACCGCCCGGGACCGCCCCGGACCGCCCGGGACCGCCCGGGACCGCCCGGGACCGCCCAGGACCGCCCGGGACCGCCCCGGACCGCCCCGGACGGCCTGGGACCGCCTGGGACAGCCCGGGACCGCCCGGGACCGCCCAGGACCGCCCGGACCGCCCCGGACCGCCCCGGACCGCCCGGGACCGCCCCCGGACCGCCCGGGACCGCCTGGGACCGCCCGGGACTGCCCTGGACCACCCGAGATCGCCCGGGACTGCCCGGGACCGCCCGGGACCGCCCGGGACCGCCCTGGACCGCCCGCGACCGCCCTGGACCGCCCTGGACCGCCCGGGACCGCCCGGGACCGCCCAGGACCGCCCGACCGCCCCGGACCGCCCCGGACCGCCCCGGACCGCCCGGGACCGCCCCTGACCACCCGAGATCGCCCGGGACTGCCCGGGACCGCCCGGGACCGCCCAGGACCGCCCGGGACCACCCGGGACCGCCCTGGACCGCCCGGGACCGCCCTGGAACGCCCCGGGACCGCCCGGGACCGGCCCGGACCGCCCGGGACCGCCCCGGACCGCCCGGGAATGCCCCGGGCTGCCCGGGACCGCCCAGGACCACCCGGGACCGCCCCGGACCGCCCGGGTCCGCCCGGGACCGCCCCGGACTGCCCGGGACCGCCCGGGACCGCCCCGGACCGCCCCGGACTGCCCAGGACCGCCCGGGACCGCCCGGGACCGCCCGGGACCGCCCGGGACCGCCCCGGACTGCCCGCGAGCGCCCCAGACTGCCCGGGACCGCCCGGGACCGCCCGGACGGCCCGGGACCGCCCGGGACCGCCCGGGACCGCCCAAGACAGCCGGGACCGCCCGGGACCGCCCGGGACCGCACCGGACCACCCCGGACCTCCCGGGACCGCCCGGGACCGCCCGGGACCGCCCGGGACCGCCCCGGACCGCCCCGGACTGCCCGGGACCGCCCGGGACCGCCAGGGACCGCCCGGGACCGCCCCGGACCGCCCGGGACCGCCCCGGACCGCCCAGGACTGGTCCGGACCGCCCGGGACTGCCCCGGACCGCCCGGGACCGCCCCGGACTGCCCGTGACCGCCCTGGACCGCCCGGGACCGCCCCGGACCGCCCGGGACCGCCCGGGACCGCCCCGGACGGCCCGGGGACCGCCCGGGACCGCCCCAGACCGCCCCGGACCGCCCGGGACCGCCCAGGACTGCCCGGGACCGCCTGGGACCGCCCCGGACTGCCCGGGACCGCCCTGGAACGCCCGGGACCGCCCCGGACCGACCGGGACCGCCCGGGACCGCCCGGAACCGCCCGGGACCGCCCAGGACCGCCCTGGACCACCCGAGATCGCCCGGGACTGCCCCGGACTGCCCGGGACCGCCCGGGACCGCCAGGGACCGCCCGGGACCGCCCCAGACCGCCCGGGACCGCCCGGACCGCCCAGGACTGGTCCGGACCGCCCGGGACCACCCGGACCGCCCGGGACCGCCCCGGACTGCCCGTGACCGCGCTGGACCGCCCGGGACCGCCCCGGACCGCCCGGGACCGCCCGGGACCGCCCCGGACTGCCCGGGACCGCCCGGGACCGCCCCAGACCGCCCCGGACCGCCCGGGACCGCCCAGGACTGCCCGGGACCGCCTGGGACCGCCCCGACTGCCCGGGACCGCCCTGGAACGCCCGGGACCGCCCCGGACCGACCGGGACCGCCCGGGACCGCCCGGACCGCCCGGGACCGCCCGGGACCGCCCAGGACCACCCGTAACCGCCCGGGACCGCCCGGGACCGCCCTGGACCGCCCGGGACCGCCCGGGACTGCCTCGGACCACCCGGGATCGCCCGGGACCGCCCGAGACCACCCGGGACCGCCTGGCACCGCCCGGGACCGCCCGGGACCGCCGGGGACCGCTCCAGACCGCCCCGGACCGCCCGGGACCGCCCGGGACCGCCCGGGACCGCCCCGGACCACCCGAGATCGCCCGGGAACCGCCCGGGACCGCCCGGGACCGCCCGCGACCGCCCGGGACCGCCCCTGCACAACCCTGGACCGCCCTGGAATGCCCGGGACCGCGCGGGACCGCCCGGGACCGCCCGGGACCGCCCGGGACTGCCCGGGACCGCCAGGGACCGTCCGGACCGTCTGGGACTGCCTGGGACCACACGGGACCGCCCGGGACGGCCCCGGACCGCCCGGGACCGCCCGGGACCCGCCCTGGACCGCCCGGGACCGCCTGGGACCGCCCCGGACCACCCGGGATCGCCGGTGACCGCCCGGGACCGCCCGGGACCGCCCGGGACCACCCGGGACTGCCCGGGACTGCCCGGGACCGCCCGGGACCGCCCCGGACCGCCGGGGACCGCCCGGGACCGCCCGGGACCGCCCGGGACCACACGGGACCGCCCGGGACCGCCCCGGACCGCCCGGGACTGCTCGGGACCGCCCCGGACCGCCCGGGACCCCCCGGGACCGCCCGGGACCGCCCCGGACCACCCGAGATCCGCCCGGGAACGCCCGGGACCGCCCGGGACCGCCCGCGACCGCCCGGGACCGCCCTGGACCGCCCGGGACCGCCCTGGACGCCCGGGATTGCGCAGGACCGCCCGGGACCGCCCGGGACCGCCCCGGACTGCCCGGGACCGCCCGGGACCGTCCGGACCGTCTGGGACCGCCCGGGACCACACAGGACCGCCCGGGACGGCCCCGGACCGCCCGGGACCGCCCGGGACCGCCCGGGACCGCCCGGGACCGCCCGGGACCGCCCGGGACCGCCCCGGACCGCCCGGGACCGCCCAGGACCGCCCGGGACCGCCCGGGACCACACCGGACTGCCCGGGACCGCCCTGGACCGCCCGGGACCGCTCGGGACCGCCCCGGACCGCCCGGGACCGCCCGGGACCGCCCCGGAGCACCCGGGACCGCCCCGGACCGCCCCGGACCGCCCGGGACCGCCCGGGACCGCCCCGGACCGCCCGGGACTGCCCGGGACCGCCCGGGTCCGCCCAGGACCGCCCGGGACCGCCCCAGACCGCCCCGGACCGCCTGCGACCGCCCGGGACCGCCCGGGACCGCCCGGGACCGCCCGGGACCGCCCTGGACCGCCCGGGACCGCCCCGGACTGCCCGGGATCGCCCGGGACCGCCCGGGACCGGCCCGGACCGCCCCGGACCGCCCGGTACCGCCCGGGAACCGCCCCGGACCACCCGGGACCGCCCGTGACCGCCCGGGACCGGCCCGGGGACCGCCCTGGGGACCGCCCGGGACTGCCTCGGACCACCCGGGATCGCCCGGGACCGCCCGAGACCGCCCGGGACCGCCTGGCACCACCCGGGACCGCCTGGGGCCGCCGGGGACCGCTCCGGACCGCCCGGACCGCCCGGAACCGCCCGGGACCGCCCGGGACCGCCCCGGACCACCCGAGATCGCCCGGGACCGCCCGGACCGCCCGGGACCGCCCGCGACCGCCCGGGACCGCCCTGGACCGCCCGGGACCGCCCTGGAACGCCCGGGACCGCGCGGGACCGCCTGGGACCGCCCGGGACCGCCCGGGACTGCCCGGGACCGCCCGGGACCGTCCGGACCGTCTGGGACTGCCCGGGACCACACGGGACCGCCCGGGACGGCCCCGGACCGCCCGGGACCGCCCGGGGACCGCTCCGGACCGCCCGGGACCGCCTGGGACCGCCACGGACCACCCGGGATCGCCCGTGACCGCCCGGGGACCGCCCGGGACCGCCGGGGACCGCCCGGGACCGCCCCGGACCGCCCGGGACTGCCCGGGACCGCCCTGGACCGCCCCGGACCGCCCGGGACCGCTCGGGACCGCCCCGGACCGCCCGGGACCGCCCGGGACCGCCCGGGACCGCCCCGGACCACCCGAGATCGCCCGGGACCGCCCGGGACCGCCGGGGACCGCCCGCAACCGCCCGGGACCGCCCTGGACCGCCCGGGACCGCCCTGGAACGCCCGGGACCGCGCAGGACCGCCCGGGACCGCCCGGGACCGCCCGGGACTGCCCGGGACCGCCCGGGACCGTCCGGACCGTCTGGGAACGCCCGGGACCACACAGGACCGCCCGGGACGGCCCCGGACCGCCCGGGACCGCCCGGGACCGCCCCGGACCGCCCGGGACCGCCCGGGACCGCCCCGGACCGCCCGGGACCACCCCGGACCGCCCGGGACCGCCCGGGGCCGCCCGGGACCACCCGGGACCGCCCTGGACCGCCCGGACCGCCCTGGAACGCCCTGGACCGCTCGGGACCGGCCCGGACCGCCCGGGACCGCCCCGGACCGCCCGGACCACCCCGGGCTGCCCGGGACCGCCCGGGACCGCCCGGGACCGCCCCGGACCGCCCGGGTCCGCCCGGGACCTCCCCGGACTGCCCGGGACCGCCTGGGACCGCCCCGGACCGCCCCGGACTGCCCAGGACCGCCCCGGACCGCCCGGGACCGCCCGGGACCGCCCGGGACCGCCCGGGACCGCCCCGGACCGCCCGGGAGCGCCCGGGACCGCCCGGGACCGCCCGGGACCGCCCGGGACCGCCCGGGACCGCCCGGAACCGCCCCGGACCACCCGGGACTGCCCGGGACCGCCCGAGACCGCCCGGGACCGCCCGGGACCGCCCGAGACAGCCGGGACCGCCCGGGACCGCCCGGGACCGCCCCGGACCGCCCCGGACCGCCCGGGACCGCCCGGGACCGCCTGGGACCGCCCGGAACCGCCCGGGACCGCCCCGGACCGCCCCGGACCGCCCGGGACTGCCCGGGACCGCCCGGGACCGCCCGGACCGCCCGGGACCGCGCCGGACCGCCCGGGACCGCCCGGGACCGCCCGGGACCGCCCGGGACCGCCCGGGACCGCCCGGGACCATCCGGGACCGCCCGGGACCGCCCTGGAACGCCCGGGACCGCCCGGAACCGCCCGGACCGTCACGGACCACCCGGGATCGCCCGGGACCGCCCGGGACGCCCGGGACCGCCCGGGACCGCCCGGGACCACCCGGGACCGCCCCGGACCGCCCCGGACCGCCCGGGACCGCCCGGGACCGCCCCGGACCGCCCGGGACCGCCCGGGACCGCCCGGGTCCGCCCAGGACCGCCCGGGACCGCCCCAGACCGCCCCGGACCGCCTGCGACCGCCCGGGACCGCCCGGGACCCCCCGGGACCGCCCGGGGACCGCCCCGGACCGCCCGGGACCGCCCCGGACTGCCCGGGATCGCCCGGGACCGCCCGGGACTGGCCCGGACCGCACCGGACCGCCCGGGACCGCCCGGGACCGCCCCGGACCGCCCAGGACCGCCCGGGACCGCCCGGGACCGCCCAGGACCGCCCGGGACCGCCCCAGACCGCCCCGGACCGCCTGCGACCGCCCGGGACCGCCCGGGACCGCCCGGGACCGCCCGGGACCGCCCTGGACCGCCCGGGACCGCCCCGGAATGCCCTGGAACGCCCCGGACCGCCCGGGACCGGCCCGGACCGCCCGGGACCGCCCCGGACTGCCCGGGATCGCCCGGGACCGCCCGGGACCGCCCCGGACCGCCTGGGACCGCCTGGGACCGCCCCGGACTGCCCGGGACCGCCCGGGACCGCCCGGGACCGCCCGGGACCGCCCGAGACCGCCTGGGACCGCCCGGGACCGCCGGGACCGCCCGGGACCGCCCCGGACCGCCCGGGAACGCCGTGGACCGCCCGGGACCGCCGGGGACCGCCCGGGACCGCCCGGGACCGCCCGTGACCGCCCCGGACCGCCCCGGACCGCCCGGGACCGCCTCGGACCACCCGGGGACCGCCCGGGACCGCCCGGGACCGCCCCGGACCGCCCCGGACCGCCCGGGACCGCCCGGGACCTCCGGGGACCGCTCCGGACCGCCCGGGACCGCCCGGGACCGCCCGGGACCGCCCGGGACCGGCCCGGATCGCCCGGGACCGCCCGGGACCGCCACGGACCACCCGGGATCGCCCGGGACCGCCGGGACCGCCCGGGACCGCCCGGGACCGCCCGGGACCGCCCGGGACCGCCCGGACCGCCCGGGACCGCCCCGGACCGCCCGGGACCGCCCGGGACCGCCCGATACCGCCCCGGGACCGCCCGGGACCGCCCGGGACCGCCCTGGAACCGCCCCGGACCGCCCAGGACTGGTCCGGACCGCCCGGGACCGCCCCGGACCGCCCGGGACCGCCCCGGACTGCCCGTGACCGCCCTGGACCGCCCGGGACCGCCCCGGACCGCCCGGGACCGCCCGGGACCGCCCTGGACTGCCCGGGACCGCCCGGGACCGCCCCAGACCGCCCCGGACCGCCCGGGACCGCCCAGGACTGCCCGGGACCGCCTGGGACCGCCCCGGACTGCCCGGGACCGCCCTGGAACGCCCGGGACCGCCCCGGACCGACCGGGACCGCCCGGGACCGCCCGGAACCGCCCGGGACCGCCCGGGGACCGCCCAGGACCGCCCGTGACCGCCCGGGGACCGCCCGGGACCGCCCTGGACCGCCCGGGACCGCCCGGGACTGCCTCGGACCACCCGGGATCGCCCGGGACCGCCCGAGACCACCCGGGACCGCCTGGCACCGCCCGGGACCGCCCGGGACCGCCGGGGACCGCTCCGGACCGCCCCGGACCGCCCGGGACCGCCCGGGACCGCCCGGGACCGCCCCGGACCACCCGAGATCGCCCGGGACCGCCCGGGACCGCCCGGGACCGCCCGCGACCGCCCAGGACCGCCCTGCACCACCCGGGACCGCCCTGGAATGCCCGGGACCGCGCGGGACCACCCGGGACCGCCCGGGACCGCCCGGGACTGCCCGGGACCGCCAGGGACCGTCCGGACCGTCTGGGACTGCCTGGGACCACACGGGACCGCCCGGGACGGCCCCGGACCGCCCGGGGACCGCCCGGGACCGCCCCGGACCGCCCGGGACCGCCTGGGACCGCCCCGGACCACCCGGGATTCGCCCGTGACCGCCCGGGACCGCCCGGGACCGCCCGGGACCGCCCGGGACTGCCCGGGACTGCCCGGGACCGCCCGGGACCGCCCCGGACCGCCGGGGACCGCCGGGGACCGCCCGGGACCGCCCGGGACCACACGGGACCGCCCGGGACCGCCCCGGACCGCCCGGGACTGCTCGGGACCGCCCCCGGACCGCCCGGGACCGCCCGGGACCGCCCCGGACCACCCGAGATCGCCCGGGAACGCCCGGGACCGCCCGGGACCGCCCGCGACCGCCCGGGACCGCCCTGGACCGCCCGGGACCGCCCTGGAACGCCCGGGATTGCGCAGGACCGCCCGGGACCGCCGGGACCGCCCCGGACTGCCCGGGACCGCCCGGGACCGTCCGGACCGTCTGGGACCGCCAGGGACCACACAGGACCGCCCGGGACGGCCCCGGACCGCCCGGGACCGCCCGGGACCGCCCGGGACCGCCCGGGACCGCCCGGGACCGCCCGGACCGCCCGGGACCGCCCAGGACCGCCCGGGACCGCCCGGGACCACACGGGACTGCCCGGGACCGCCCTGGACCGCCCGGGACCGCTCGGGACCACCCCGGACCGCCCGGGACCGCCCGGGACCGCCCCGGAGCACCCGGGATCGCCCGTGACCGCCCGGGACCGCCCGGGACCGCCCGGGACCGCCCGGGACCGCCCGGGACCGCCCTGGACGGCCCGGGACCGCCCCGGACCGCCCGGGACCGCCCGGGACCGCCCGGGACCGCCCCGGACCGCCCGGGACCGCCCGGGACCGCCCCGGACCGCCCGGGACCGCCCCGGACCGCCCGGGACCGCCCCGGACCGCCCGGGACCGCCCGGGACCGCCCGAGACCGCCCGGGACCGCCCGGGACCACCCGGGACCGCCCTGGACCGCCCGGGACCCGCCCTGGAACGCCCCGGACCGCCCGGGACCGGCCCCCGGACTGCCCGGGACCGCCCCCGGACCGCCCGGGACCGCCCCGGGCTGCCCGGGACCGCCCGGGACCGCCCGGGACCGCCCCGGACTGCCCGGGTCGCCCGGGACCGCCCCGGACTGCCCGGGACCGCCCGGGACCGCCCCGGACCGCCCCGGACTGCCCAGGACCGCCCCGGACCGCCCGGGACCGCCCGGGACCGCCCGGGACCGCCCGGGACCGCCCGGGACCGCCCCGGACCGCCCGGGAGCGCCCGGGACCGCCCGGGACCGCCCGGGACCGCCCTGGGACCGCCCGGGACTGCCCGGGCCCGCCCGGGACCGCCCGGGACCGCCCCGGACCACCCGGGACCGCCCGGGACCGCCTGAGACCGCTTGGGACCGCCCGGGACCGCCCGAGACAGCCGGGACCGCCCGGGACCGCCCGGGACCGCCCGGGACCGCCCGGGACCGCCTCGGACCGCCCCGGACCGCCCGGGACCCACCCAGGACCGCCCGGGACCGCCCGGGCCCCGCCCCCGGACGCCCGGGACCGCCCGGGACCGCCCGGGACCGCCCTGGACCGCCCGGGACCGCCCGGGACTGCCTCGGACCACCCGGGATCGCCCGGGACCGCCCGAGACCACCCGGGACCGCCTGGCACCGCCCGGGACCGGCCGGGACCGCCGGGGACCGCTCCGGACCGCCCCGGACCGCCCGGACCGCCCGGGACCGCCCGGGACCGCCCCGGACCACCCGAGATCGCCCGGGACCGCCCGGACCGCCCGGGACCGCCCGCGACCGCCCGGGACCGCCCTGCACCACCCGGGACCGCCCTGGAATGCCCGGGACCGCGCGGGACCGCCCGGGACCGCCCGGACCGCCCGGGACTGCCCGGGACCGCCAGGGACCGTCCGGACCGTCTGGGACTGCCTGGGACCACAGGGGACCGCCCGGGACGGCCCCGGACCGCCCGGACTGCCCGGGACCGCCCCGGACCGCCCGGGACCGCCTGGGACCGCCCCGGACCACCCGGGATCGCCCGTGACCGCCCGGGACCGCCCGGGACCGCCCGGGACCGCCCGGGACTGCCCGGGACTGCCCGGGACCGCCCGGGACCGCCCCGGACCGCCGGGGACCGCCGGGGACCGCCCGGGACCGCCCGGGACCACACGGGACCGCCCGGGACCGCCCCGGACCGCCCGGGACTGCTCGGGACCGCCCCGGACCGCCCGGGACCGCCCGGGACCGCCCGGGACCGCCCCGGACCACCCGAGATCGCCCGGGAACGCCCGGGACCGCCCGGGACCGCCCGCGACCGCCCGGGACCGCCCTGGACCGCCCGGGACCGCCCTGGAACGCCCGGGATTGCGCAGGACCGCCCGGGACCGCCCGGGGACCGCCCCGGACTGCCCGGGACCGCCCGGGACCGTCCGGACCGTCTGGGACCGCCCGGGACCACACAGGACCGCCCGGGACGGCCCCGGACCGCCCGGGACCGCCCGGGACCGCCCAGGACCGCCCGGGACCGCCCGGACCGCCCGGGACCGCCCGGGACCGCCCCGGACCGCCCGGGACCGCCCAGGACCGCCCGGGACCGCCCGGGACCACACGGGACTGCCCGGGACCGCCCTGGACCGCCCGGGGACCGCTCGGGACCACCCCGGACCGCCCGGGACCGCCCGGGACCGCCCCGGAGCACCCGGGATCGCCCGTGACCGCCCGGGACCGCCCGGGACCGCCCGGGACCGCCCGGGACCGCCCGGGACCGCCCTGGACCGCCCGGGACCGCCCGGCGCCGGGACCGCCCGGGACCGCCCGGGACCGCCCGGACCGCCACCGCCCGGGACCGCCCGGGACCGCCCCGGACCGCCCGGGACCGCCCCGGACCGCCCGGGACCGCCCCGGACCGCCCGGGACCGCCCGGGACCGCCCGAGACCGCCCGGGACCGCCCGGGACCACCCGGGACCGCCCTGGACCGCCCGGGACCGCCCTGGAACGCCCCGGACCGCCCGGGACCGGCCCGGACTGCCCGGGACCGCCCCGGACCGCCCGGGACCGCCCCGGGCTGCCCGGGACCGCCCGGGACCGCCCGGGACCGCCCCGGACTGCCCGGGTCCGCCCGGGACCGCCCCGGACTGCCCGGGACCGCCCGGGACCGCCCCGGACCGCCCCGGACTGCCCAGGACCGCCCCGGACCGCCCGGGACCGCCCGGGACCGCCCGGGACCGCCCGGGACCGCCCGGGACCGCCCCGGACCGCCCGGGAGCGCCCGGGACCGCCCGGACCGCCCGGGACGGCCGGGGACCGCCCGGGACTGCCCGGGCCCGCCCGGGACCGCCCGGGACCGCCCCGGACCACCCGGGACCGCCCGGGACCGCCTGAGACCGCTTGGGACCGCCCGGGACCGCCCGAGACAGCCGGGACCGCCCGGGGACCGCCCGGGACCGCCCGGGACCGCCCGGGACCGCCTCGGACGCCCCGGGACCGCCC